>NW_027529545.1:733983-747747 GCF_008692635.1 Crocuta crocuta
GGGGGGCAGAGAGAGGAGACACAGAATCCGAAGCAGGATCCAGGCTCTGAGCTGTCAGCACAGAGCCCGACTTGGGGCTCAAACTCAGGAACCACAAAATCATGACCTGAACCAAAGTCGGACACTTAATCGACTGAGGCCGCCAGCCACCCCAGGAACTTACACAGTCTTGATGCCCTGGGAACTGATATACTTCTGTGGACAACTGGCTCCAGCTTCTCCCACCTGGTTGGCCTCTCCCCTGCTTGTCTGCGGGGCCTCCCTTCAAACAGTCCTATCGTTCCCTGGCCCCACCCATCTAGTAGGCCATCCCTGTGCTAAGACACAGCAGGGCCAAGCCTCCGTTGTCCCAGGTTCAGGTTCAATTTACAGCACTCCCCCATGGGACAGAAAACAATTAAATGTGAAAACTCACCTTTGATTTATTAGGTGCGCTTTGTGAAGTCTAGAATTAAACAACGAGCAAGACGAGATGGTGTAAGTTGATATTGCCAGCATTGAAGATTTATATGCTACCCCGAAAAACTGAAAAGGAGGTCGGAGTTATAAATAAATGCATATTTATAAGGTATGGATGCCTTTACATTGAGACAACTCTTAATCTGTATGAATTGACTATAATGTTAGGTAGCTATCACTTGAGTAATTTATTGTTATGAATTAACCCATCCCCCAAAGCTAGTGGGAACTGTAATCACTATAATAAAGTGAATGAACAGAAAACAAAGCAGAGTTAAGGGAGATGTAAAACCAGTTTCAAGGTTATCAGTACAGGTGTTGGTGGTCATGTAACATGTATGTGATGTTGCCCCAAAGAAGAATGGCCTCGTCCACAGCGTGTAGTAGATGGCAGGCTATAAGCTAAGTAGGGCCTGACCCCTGGCACTTTCGCCTCATTAATTAAATGTGTCAGAGAAATGTGTGACAGGGCATATCGGTGTCATGGAGGGGTGCAGGGAAGGACACTCAGGTGCCGGCAGAAGGCAAGAGTCTTTGCCTTTGCTAGTGCAAGGGTCCCTTCTTTCTACTGCTTCTCTGCAGTCAGCTCTGGGGTCATGCGTACTTTTCATCTCTGCAGAGCAGATTATTTTTGGAAGGCTCTAAGGCTATCCTTGTGTATAGATACACTATGTAATTTGGAGCGTTTTATAGATCTTCACTGCCCCAAATGTCTCTGCTAATAGTCCACAATTTTCCCAAGTCTCTTTCATCTTTCTCAGGATGTCCGTCACAGGGGTCCCTCCTCAATGTTTGACTAGATCTGAAAGAGCTTGGTTTCTACAGGACACTGATAAATTGCAGGCATTATGTGGAAGAGGAAGGCACAAAGGGTCTAAGCAGAGACGTCATTAATAGAGAGGAATGTCCTGTGGAGTAGACCAGGACCCTGCTACTCAAAGTGCAGTCCGTGGACCAGCAGCATGGGTTTCTGGGAGCTTAATGCGGAATCTCAGGCTCCCACCCCAGATCTGCTGAGCCAGAGTCTGCATTTTAACAGGCTTATTTGTGTGCATATTGCAGTTTGCACTGAAGAGAGAAGAGCAGTGCTGTTAGGAACAAGGATGGCCAAACGAGATGACTAAAAAGATGACTGAAGATAAGCTGGCTATTTTGCCAAGGACACTTCTGGAGCGATGTTTTACTCACAGATTCCCAAAGCAGGTTGGGCACCTGACTCACTATTTACAACTACATATGTCTAGACCATACCCCGGAGATTCCACGGATTCTGCTGAGCTGAGGAGGGGCCAAGAACCTCTGTGTTTAACAAGTGCACTTGTATGATTCTCCTGAAGCTGGTTGTTACTTGGATCTTCAGAGCACTCTGTCCCAACCTAGCTCCCACCTACCACTGGTTCTATGCTGCCATCATCATTTCATGGCCATCAACATCACGATCGGGTCGCTGAGTAGCCCAGGAACGTTCTCGAATCCACAGCCACCTTCAGACCTACTGACCATGAAGACTTGAAATTATAGACCTACGTTACATTTGGCATTTCCTCAAAAGGGCCAGCCAAAAGAGCGTGGTGCAGACTGTGAATTCTCCAGCCAGACAATTCTCTTGCAGACAATGAGACCTTGGGTGAGTTAACCAGAGTCCCTAGGCCTCAGGTTGCCACATAGAAAACGGGATGATCATAGTACCTATGCCAAGTAGCTGTTGAGGGGACTCAATGAGAAAATCCAGGGCTGCGTATCTAGTAGATAGCATTGTCAATCTGCTCCCCAAAGAGTCCCTCTACCTAGAAACCTGCAAGGGACCACATGGAGGCCCGACTGCCCAGACCCCATCCTCCTTGACCTCCTGGGGACCCAGGTTTCCTCACTCTCTGCAGAGGAATTGGCATCCAAGTGGGGACATGATTCTCCGGTAGCATAGTCCATTCACTGAGGACGTGTCTTTCTGCTTCTTCCTGTTAACCTCGTCTTTCGGGATCTAGCATTCACTACAGTTTTGTCCATTTTCTTTTCAAAAGGAAATCTTGCAAGGACTCTAACATGCCCGATCAAAAGTGATCTGAACAAAAGTCCTGCCCTTCCCTGCCCTGCCCCCCAGTGTCCCCTTTCATCTGGTAGTCTCTGTCCTAGAACCAGCTGGGACGGGGTTTTCCTCCTTGGTAAGTCCCGTCCCCTTCTGCAGATGCCTGCCGGATCCCTTGCCCCCCACATGGCTTTTGCGGCATTAAGGGGGAAAGGGGAGGGTGGAAATCGAATCTTAAAAGACAGAACAAATGAACGCTGAGCCCCCCCGTCTTCTCCACGTAACATCCATGGGAATCTCGAGACTGGAGAACAGTGGCGATCATCTGCTAACTGGGAGGGTGAGCGGTATGCTCCGTGCTGGTTTGGCTGAAAAGACTGTCTTCCCCAGTAAGCAAATTATTGATTATAAACTGTTATGATTCCTTTGGAGCCATTGTGGCCAACTGTATTATTCCATCTGGCTTAAATGTCTGCTGTGTTCCCATGCCAAAACCCTTATGAAATTTCCACTGGAAAAAAAAATGAGTAGCAAATTCGGGTCTCAGCGCTCATATATAATTTCAGATTTCATTAATGGTTATTAAATATATGCCCTGAGGAAGGATAAAGTTCCTCGTATGAATGGAAGGAGAATTGAATTTATAAATAAGGTGATTCTGTTTTCAAGGACTATTCATTAGACATATCCAGGACACATTAAAAAAAAAAAACAACTTTTAAATGGAAGGGGTTTAAAATCTCATAGGATAAAAATGCAATGTTGGGAAAATATAGTCCTCCTCAAAAAATTTCTAAAAACCCCCTAAGTCTGAAACATTTTACTTGACTTGCAACTTGAAAATGAATTCTAGGGAAAATTTTTAGAAGTTGTAAAACTATTTTCATATTGCGGTCAAAGGATATCCACATTTAGAAAATATGGACGTATCTACTGCTGGGTAGAAAACTGGATGCCGAAAAGAATGCTGAAAATTTTTTCTTAATCTCCTTTGAAGAACCAAAATTATAAAAAGACTATTTAAAGAAAGACTATTTAAAAAAGAGGCTATTTAAGTAATTTTGACTAAGCAAAGCCCTTTGATATTTTAGGTCCCCAAGTCCCATCCCATAACTTGCACAATATATTCGCGGTAGGAGTTGTCAAAAGTCCGAACGAAAAATTCAAGTCTTTTTTTTTTTTATATTCTTATTTATTTCTAGGGGAGAGAGAGAGAGAGAGAGAGACAGCGTGAGCAGGGGAGAGTCAGAGAGAGAGGGAGACACAGACTCTGAAATAGGCTCGAGGCTCTGAGCTGGCAGTCAGCACAGAGCCCAACGCGGGGCTCGAACCCACGAACCGCGAGATCATGACCTAAGCGAAAGTCGGATGCTTAACCGACTAAGCCACCCAGGCGCCCCAATTCAAGTCTTTTTCAGACCTGTTGCAAATCCTCCCCAAAACTGTATAAATGGTATAGCTTTAGCTTCATGAGAATAAGTAGATGGAGCGTGTTTTAAAGAGAGCGAAGTTACCAAAAGAAGCAAGGAGTTTCTTCCTCTTTTTTGTTTTGTTAATATTATGAGGGCAAGGGAAATATTTGCCGAGTGCTGAATTCCTAGGGAGAGATACTGTTGAACTCAAGACACTTCTGTATCAGGAGAGTATTGTGACATCTATTTACAGTGAACTGTCTTATAAGAAAAGAAGAGACACGATAATTTTGTTGTCACCCGCTGGCCCACGGCTGTGCCATGAGCCACCGTTCGAGATGAAGCATACAGAATTTTTTTTGGGGGGGGTGAGTTCCAATTTCAGCTTTTCTCACTTATGAAATGAACTTGGTGATATTTTTTAGCAAAAAAAAAATGATTATCTAAATAACCTTAATACAGATAAGCTGTTGAAGCACCGAAGACAGTTTTTCTATGTTTTATCTTGTAAGATCTCCTAAAATGGAATTTTACCTTTTAAAACAAATGATTCTCAGACAGACAGGGGCTGAGATGACGCAAACCTCTCTCCTGCTCTGTCTTGTATTCACTCCCCGAGCAAGGAGCACTGTATGACGGAGCAGATGTGATTAGCCTGAACTGTAGGAGCACAAGGTCGTTTTCTACTGACCCTGTAATCGCCAGGATCTGTCTCAGATCCAGGGAGCATTTCCCTTGGAAAGTTCACATCATTGCAAATGAAAAGTCTCATTATTCAAAGATAGTAAACATTCCGTTGCAGAGCACATCAAATGTAAGTTTTCTAGGTCTCCAAATTCAAAGACGTTGGCCCCAAACGTATGAAAACGTGGAGTGTAACATTAGCCTCAAAATATTTTGTCTTAGAAGTTTCATTCTCAGACGTGTGCTTTTTTACCAGGCTGTGTCTCATACCAAAAATATGGTGCCAGAGAACTTGTAGGCCAGGTTTGAAAAAGCCATCCCAAAGTGACATTTATATTAGGGGAGAAGCATGAAAATGCTGGTGTGAATCCTGTTCAGCTGGTTTATAAGGTGGACCGTGGTTGGAGTTTGAACCTTGATGATTTAAACAGAGATGCTTGAGAAAGGTAAGCAAAAAGTGATGTGAGTCCAAATGTGTCCCCTACATTTCGGCTACAGAGCAGTAAAGGGGATTCATAGAGTGGAGAGCAGAAAACAAAAACTGACTTCCCTCCCTGAAACGGTAAGGAAAAGTAGACAAAATGAAGAGTACTGAGTCATCTCCATTGTCCAGCGTACGTATAGGCAATTTTCAAGAGTTGTTGTTGGGAACCCACAAACAACTGTCATTTCACAGCCAGCATGAGAAAAAGAACAGATTTAGCCATTTCTTAGCAAAGACGTTTGGTAAAAGGCAGACTATACAGCCTGGCCGAGCCAGAATCTCAGCAGCCCCCAAGCCGGGGGGCAAGGGGGGACCTTATCGACAGCGTAAAAGCTCAGGTGGCAGCTGTGGAATTTCAGATGAACTAATAAATATAAGAGCGAGCCAGCCGAGTTCAGCCGGAAAGAATGTGAGCAATTTACCAGTAGACTCCTCGGAGAGCCTCGTGAGCCCGTCTCGTTAGGGTTTTCAGAGAAACAGAGTTCCAGAAATTTCAGACTGGCAGAGGTGGTCAACTGAAGCAAAGAAATTCAAGGAGGAAACTGGGCTGTGACATGGCTTGTTACATTCATACGACACCACTTTAAGAAATGAACAAGATATTGAGGTGATAACCTATTTATGCACATGTGCCCACATCCAGGCTCGCACGGAGAAGCAAAATTAAAAGCATACAGCAGACAGCCACTTACAACATAGAAGGTTCCTGTAGTCCATGTAAGTTAAGCCCCTTTGGAAGGCAAAGAAATCCAATGCAGTTTATTTATGCGAGGGTTTTCAAACAAGTTTCTCAGATGATTTGATGGTGTGATGTAATCATTTTACAAGTGAGCGGTGAAATTAAAAAATCGGGACATTGTGTGTTTGGGGCCAGGTAGAGAAATTTCATAAGGAGGTTTTAATTCTGGGAAGAATATTTTGAATGGAGTATTAAGATTGATTGTATCTAATTAAAATGCTAAATCATATAGTGAACAAAGAGAGACAAGTGAAAACATGTAGGGTCTGCACACTCTTACGGAGGGCCCTGGGGAGTCCCCAAACCAAGTCCCTCCCTTCACAGACGATGAGCCTGAGATCCCGGACATTCCTACCCTGTGAAGTAAGATGCACAAGCTTGGGTCAAGGCTATGTGTCTGGTCACTTCTGCATATATCAAACGGGGGAGATACACACACTCCAGCACACAGAGCGAGAGAGGATTCAAACACACTGCAGCTTCCGGTGGCGGCAACATCCGGTCCTCCAGGGACAAAAACGCATGTCGCACAGAAGAGAAATTCATCAAGTGTTAAGTCGAGCTTTCCTGTTGTGAACTGAAAGCTTGGGTGGAGATATGGACTTTTAGATGGAGTATAAATGATGAGCTGTCCCGACTCACTTGTAAAGCACACCAGCCAACTTGTCAGGGGACCGGACCTCAGTTACGTCATCAGTTAACCTCCGGGTTGTCCTCAGAAATTGGAGGTCTGCCACGCAGTTTAAAAACCACGTCCTCCCGGGGCATCCGGGTGGCTCAGTCAGTTGAGCTTCTGACTTGTGATTTTGGCTCAGGTTGTGATCCCAGGGTCGTGGGATCAAGCCCCGAGGTGGGCTCCGTGCTGAGCGTGGAGCCTGCTTAAGATTCTCTCTCTCACTCTGTTCCTCTCCCCGGCTCGTGCTCTCTCTCTTTCTCTCTAAGTAAAAACACCCCACTTCCTCCCTGATGCTCCCCTGCCCCAGTCTGCTCTGTTCCATCTACCCCAGTGAAAAGCACCTCTTTGCCACGATTATCTGGAGCATTCGGTCTCACTCCTAACTCTGCCATTGCCACCTGTGTGAACCCAGGCATCCTAGCCCGGTGCTCCTCAAACTTGGGCATGCCTCAGTCAACGTCGCCTGGAGAGCTTAAGACAGGTTGCTGGGTTCCTTCTACCGCCAGGGTTCCTGACTCAGTAAGGGGCCCAGGAACTCTCATTTCTACCAAATGTCCATGTGATCTTGAGGCTGCCGGCACACAGACCACACCTGGATCCAGTACACTGCGCCGGATCCAGGTTTAAGTTGACTGACATTGGATTGCTGGAGCGATGGATGAAAATGATGCTCTTTTATTGGACCGCATCGAATATGGTCCATGTGCCTATAGCACCTGCAGATGAAAGCAGAGACGAAGACTGAGGTCTCTAGCATCGCCATCAGGAAGATATTGACAGGCATCCATTACAAAATATTTTCCAAAGCCGGGTTTAAATGGTATCCGTATGCGAGATCAATGGGATGGAACTTAAAACAAGAAGTTCTTGGTAATAAAAGCTAAATGTAATTACTGTAATTGTGGCGGTTCATGCATGCAGCTCCAAGAAGTGTGGGGAATTTTTACAAGTCATTTTTGGGGGTTAAATGAAATATTTCTGCAACTACCTCCTTAGAAGAGACATTTTGAATTATTGCGACTTTACATCTGCACTCTTCCTTTGTCAAGAAATGTACTACATAGTTTGTATTCGTATCATTGGATTTTACTTTTCTGCAGAAAATGAAACGCTACGAAAATGAGGAAATGAAGGCTCTACCCAAGTCTGCTCTTCAAAGCAATGTAGTTATTTATAAAGCGGGGTTTCGCCTTTGACTAAATGTGGACAAAAAAGAATAAAAAATCATTTCAATATAGATCTGAAGGCAACTCCAAATCTTAGTGATTAATCCTGGTAACGGTTTTAAACCATATTAAGTGTAGATTAATTGTTCTCATAATTCCCTCCCTGTTTGGCATTAAAGGCTAGTTTGTCTATCACGACAAAATACAAATCTTCTTTGTTCTAAATTCGTTTATTTATTCTCCTTATTATCCCTCTTCTGAGTCTGTTTTGTCAGGGGGCGCCTGGGTGGCTCAGTCTGTTGAGCGTCTGACTTTGGCTCAGGTCGTGATCTTATGGTTCATGGGTTTGAGCCCCACGGTGGGCTCTCTGCTGTCAGTGCAGAGCCTGCTTCAGATCCTCTGTCCCTCTTTCTCTGCCCCTCCCCCACTCTCTCTCTTTCGCTCTCTCAAAAATAAATAAAAACATTTAAAAAAAGTTTTGTCAGATCTCCAAGTGGCTCCATGCCTTCTGGAAAACGACCTTTAAAAGTACTTTTTACTATGTCACCCCCCTCCAAATGTAATTGAAATAGATTTAACTTTTTTTTTTCCGGCAAGCTTTAAGAAAAGCTGCAAAAATGGAAAGAATGCAGATGACAAATTCTATCTATATAGTAAGCAGATGAAGTGAACTATTTAAAATCTGTACGCAGTTAGTTAATTTTGCACTAGCAGGCAAATTATTACAGATGTTCCCCACACGTAACCTTTCCTGTTTTGCATCTTTTATCCAGTAAAACACCATTTCTTTCTCAGGAGCTCCCAGATAGAAAATACTCCATTTTCAAGGGACATTGATCACAGGTGTCTATATTCTCCTAACTGTGCACTGGTGAAGGTGGCTGAAATCATGAGATTTCTCTAGAAATTTGACCTTGGAGATAGGCTACGAGACGGTCCCACCAGGCCAGACTCTGGAACATTTCTACCGAAGCACAGCTGTTCCATCTTGCACCACAGCTGAACACTGGAAGGAGGTCGAAGGCGGAGGCTGGACTTCGATGTGCTGCCTCTTAGGCTTGGAACACGGGGCTCTAATGATTTTCAGAACTTTCTCCTGTAGTGCGAAGGGGTCAGAAACCCCAAAACAACAAATCTGGTTTCTGAGTTGNTGCTACTCTTCTGCATGCATTTCATCCATACAAGTTTCCATTTTCAATCCTCTCTTCTGGGCCAATGGGGCTCTAAGTTCTCTAGCATCAGAAATGTCCGCGTGGCCGGTAGAGCACAGCTTGAAGGAAGACATAAAAACTATTCTAAGAAAATGAATTCAGTTGNCTTCTGGCCCGTCCCCTCCTCACACACTCTCCCAGGTGGCTACTTCTTCACACGGGCCTCCCACCTTTCCCAGAAGCACTTTTCCAAACCAATCTGCTTTCTGAGTTGAATGCTTTGCATCAAGTCAACCAGCAAGCACATCTCTGATGGACCAATGCTCAGCGTCAGACAATGATGGGAGTCCTGGATGGTCAAGGGCACGGGAAGGCTTTCTTGGGGGGGAAATGAAAGCATATACTGTACTGTCTTTTATGAACGTGCCATCGGACTATTTCCGCCAGAAATGCCACTTACCCTTCCTTTACATTCTTCCACTGGCTGACCTAGTGAAGGCCCCCTCCCTGCAGATATAAGAAGAATGTAATAGCACTCACATTCTTCATTCCCAAAATGTAAAATGACTTATTTTCTTCACTATGCCTCAGAATTTACATTTCCTTTTTATACTCTCCCCATAACATCTCATAAATTATTTGTGCTTTTGTGGNCGTTGCCCAAAGCTTCCGTTAATCATTGAGAAAAGTCCACAATCATCTTGCCTGCTCTTCCAGCATGAGAAGAATCTATAGAATACTCATGCCAATCAATACCTCCTGCCTTGAAACTAATCGTCTAAGCTTCATGATCACTTTTATTTTCTATGAATGATGGCAGAAGTGCCTGAGAACAGCAGGAAGTTATCACACAGCGGGAATCAACCGTTATCCCTTCCTCAGAACAACTGACAGTAAGGAAATGATTCCTTTTTACCAAAATGTAGACTAGTGCTTTGCAGTGAATTCTTAAAAGAGTCTAATTATGTGGAAACTGTACTCAGTTCCTTTATTTCTTACACACACACACACACACACACACACACACACACCCCTGTGCACTTCTGAATTTTCTTTAGGTAAAGAAGATGTTGCTTTCTTTAATCGGCAAAGACTTATTTATGTGATCAATGACAACATGCTCTACCAGGCACCAACAGGAGCTTCTCTCTCACCAAGTACACCCAAGTGCTGGCTACTCTTGGGACAGGGGGTAGTATAAGACAGGACTCAGCTGGTTGAAAGGGTCCTATAGTGTGACACTGTCTGTGAGGCGGTGTGTCCAGGATCCTCCGTGTGGACCTCAGATGTCACTCTCATGAAGGCTTGGTAGAGAACAACAGTTGGTTGCCTCTTTGGTTCTAGGGTAATTACAATGGAAAAGAAGCATAATTCCGGGCCTGCCCTTCAGATAATTCAAACTTCAAACACCCGGAATAAGTCCTCTTAATTTGAATCAATCTATGAGCGGAAGATTGGCTGCAGCCCTTTTCCATAGTGCACTGCGAGCAAGGTGTACTTCTCTGCCTCTTGACTTGGCCACATGACTTGTTTGATCCATGGAATGAGACAGAAGTAACCGTGTGCCAGTCGTAAGCCCAGGATTCGAGAGGCCTTGTGTGTTTCCACTTGCTCTCTTCAACTCCGCTTTTGCCATGAGAGTGATAAGCCTGGGCTTGCCTGCTGGACCCTGAGAAGGATGAGGGGTACTTGCAGCAGAGCCCTCCCCAAGCCAAGGCCAGATAAGTCAACACCTAGCTGGTCCGCAGACTTGGAAGACATAATCAATCATAATTGTTTTAAGCCACTACATACAAGGTGGTTTGTTAGGTGGCATTAACTAACCGATACATCATAAAATCACTATTAGGCAGGTTTGCTTTATAGGACTGACTGGTCCATTTGATTCACTTATTTTTTTAAAGTTTTTATTTATTTTTGACAGAGAGAGAGAGCACGCATGAGTGTGAACAGGGGAGGGACAGAGAGAGAGGGAGACACAGAATCCAGAGGAGGCTCCAGGCTCCAAGCTGTCAGCACAGAGCCTGACATGGGGCTCGAACTCATGAACCGTGAGATCATGACCTGGGCTGAAGTCAGACACTCAACCGACTGAGCCACCCAGGCACCCCTGATTCACTTATTTTTTAACGTGATATAACAATGCAATAATGTTACTCAGTGTCATTTTAAAAGAATCCTGATAGAAAGAGATTGGCTTTTAAATCAGATGGCTCCAAATTCATACAGATGAGGAAGTTCCCTAGTTTTCCAGACCTTGATTTGTGCATCTCTAAAATAAGAATTGCCACACGTACCTTGAAGAGTATGAGTTAATGGATAAAGTATGTAATTTACCCAGCAAATGGTAGAGCAAAAAATGTTTGCATTATTTGTATTTAATATGATGTGCAGTCTCAAAAGTCTATTTATATTTGAATCATTATTCGTATTCTGTGATTTTTTTCTTCTTCTTTCAATTTTTTGCTCATTTTCTTCTGGTTTCACTTATAATTCCTATCTTTTCCTTGCCTTAGGTCTTTTGCAAAATCCAAGTATAAAGTCTGCCATTCATTTTTCCCAGTGCCCAAAGGGGATGATTTACCAAAAGTCATAAGTCCCACTGAGCTACTTACATTGCTCTGGACACAAGTTTCATGTCTAGGACAAATTTTCAAACATAAATTTCTTTTGAAAGAAAATCAAGCATGGCAGATTGTTAAATGTCTTTCTTGAAAAGTGAGTGTTCTTTTCTCTCCCCTGTCTTCTATAAACTCCCTCAATTACATATTTGATGTAACTGGGATGTTTCCTAATTAAACCCATGATGCAGTATGTATGAAGCAATGATAAAAATAAAATGATTGCCTTCCTTTCTGTTGTAGCTACAGAAGTGATCATAGTTTGGAAGGGACTGGCAAATGATTTTGCCAGATGATCAACCTTTTTCTGCAAAGGGCAGATAGTACATATTTTCAGCTTTGGGAGCCATATGGTCTCCATTGTAACTAGTACACTCTGTCACTGTAGCATAAAAGCAAACCTACGTAGTATGTAAACAAATAGGTGTGGCTATGCTCTAATGAAACTTTGTGTACAAAAACAGGTGGGCTGTAGTTTGCGGATAGCTATAAACAATAAACTGTAAGACCAAAGCCATGGTGATATTAATGCCAAATTAACCACACTGCAGCTCAGATACGTTCTTTCATATACATTCCACACTACATGTAAATATCTCTTGGGCTTGATTATAACTTTTGTAAAGTTCTGTGTAGGACAGTCATTAAGGTTGGGTTTTATTCGTTTATTGTTTATTTATTCTATCCTCATGGTCCAAAGTTTCCCAACGTTTGTGGGACAGAATTTCTGTGTACAAGTCCTGCCAGCAGGCTGATTTAATTCAGTTTCTATTCTAATCATTCTGTTGAGGACGTTTATTCTGTGGTTTCTGCAAACATCAACACTAGATCTATGCAGCACCAATTTAGTACGATCTCCATCTATTTGCATGGTACTCGATCCTGTTTTGATGGTGACCATATTGGACAATACCTTTTTTTTGTTTTTGTTTTTGTTTTTGTTTTTTGGTTTTCCAAATAGGAGTCCATAGGAATATCAAAGGAGATATACATTATCTGAAGGACATTCATGTGGAATTTCTCTTTGGCTTCTGAAAGCTCATCATTACCAAGTTTTTTTTTTTAATTTTTTTAATGTTTTATTTATTTCTAGGAGAGAGAGAGAGAGAGACAGGGTGAGCAGGGGAGGGTCAGAGAGAGAGGGAGTCACAGACCGAAACAGGCTCCAGGCTCTGAGCTGGCAGTCAGCACAGAGCCCGACGCGGGGCTCGAACCCACGAACCGTGAGATCATGACCTAAGCGAAAGTCGGACGCTAACCAACTAAGCCACCCAGGCGCCCCCATTACCAAGTATTTTTAACACCATTTTTATTTCACCCTGCTCATGTTACCAGGATCTTGCCCAAATCCAGTCACCGTGGCTCATCCTTGGGAAGACTGGCTAGCTAACTCAGCCCAGAAGAAACATGTTAGAGGAAGGCATTCGCGGACACCGAGTGTGCAAGACCCTAGCTGTCCTGATATGCGGGGGAGGCATTCGTGTGCAAGCTAAGTGTGCAGACGGTGGTGAAGGGTTCCTGGAGACCTCCTGATAACATCAAACCTTTGTAGAGTGGACTCACAGAAGGTGAATTTTTTCCAGCTTTCCATTGTTAAGAATGCTTCAGTTGCAAGGATGGCATTCNNNNAAGAAGCGATATATCGTGGTGTGTGTGGCAGTTCAAGCCACAGGCTTCCCTTTCACCTCCCAGCCTGTCTGTATTCCCATGTTTTTAAGACTATTTTCTTTTATTACCCAGAGTTTGATTCTTTTTGGTTTCAAATCATTATAACAAAAAATGTTGTCGATATGGGCTTAAACACACAAAAAATTCCTGTTCGTCACTGTTAATGTGAAGAAAATTAGAGTCGGGAAATTCATCTGAAACCAGAAGCCTGGCTTNAACCAGAGTCCTGGCTTGGACAACGAGGATGTGTAGAAACATCAGTGTTTGGAAAAGCTCACTTCCTGATACCATATGAAAATAAACGGATGTTTTTAATAGCAGAATTTATGTAACAATTGTTAACACAAAGCTAAGAGCTGACACAGAGCTCTTTTATCTAGGAAGTGTACTGTCTAATGTCATGGAGGCTGAAAGATAAAGACCAAAACAAATAAAAAACCAAAGAACGGTGCTCAAGTCCCCAACACAGAGCATCCTGCCCTGGGGTCTGNTCTGCATCTGTTTTTGGCATGCACTTGGTTGCCCGGAGCTAGGGGTTCTCAAAGTGTGTGGAGTAGGGAGGTGGGGTGATTTTGCTCACCAGAGGACATCTGGTGATGTCTAGAGACATTTTTAGTTGTCCCAACTTGGGGGGGAGGGTGTTGCCACTGGCATCTAGTGGCTAGAGGGTGTGTAAAA
>NW_027529545.1:747900-749114 GCF_008692635.1 Crocuta crocuta
ACCCTACAGTGCCCAGGGCAGCCCCGCAACAAAGGATTATCTGGTCCCAAATGCCAGTAGTGCAGAGGCTGAGGAACCCTGTCTGGCCTGGGAGGGGTTTACGTGAAATGGAGGGCACCTGCTCTCTCCCGGGACAGCAGTTCGGGGGGTCCAGTCGCTGTGAGCATGTGGGAACCTTCCATGTGGGAACAGAATCAAAGAAAAGTGTTGAGACGTACTCAGGATATGATGGAATGGCTTCAAGTTATCTTTAGAGCCACATGAGAAGAATTAAAATATCTTTAGAATTTTTGCCAGAAAGACAATACAAAGAAAGCCAATGTCTTTCAACCCAGATCAGATTAAAGAATTGGGTAAAGAAATGGATTCGGAGTCACATGTTCACATGTTGATTCTCAAAAACAGCTGTCTTTTGAGGCTCGGAGCACACACCCGCGGAGGACAGCAGTCTCCAGGT
Organism: Crocuta crocuta; assembly: GCF_008692635.1. NCBI lineage: Eukaryota > Metazoa > Chordata > Mammalia > Carnivora > Hyaenidae > Crocuta > Crocuta crocuta. The sequence continues at coordinate 748,358 of NW_027529545.1, forward strand.
NCCCCCAGCCTGGCTCAAATGCCTGACCCATGTGCCGCCACATTAGCATCCCCAGTCAACCCAATGGAAACTCAACTGAGTTACTAAATGAATTTTATAGGGTTAATTCTCCTGTTTTAAATTTAGGAAAACATTTAGTAATTGTAGTGACAATCTGGGTATGTAATTGAAAACACTTTCAATGTTTAAGGGTACTTTGGCATATTAGCAAATGGTCATGTTCGCCTAGTCAGTAAATATTTGTCAAATGATTAAATGTATTAGCCTTTTGATTCCAATTTTAAATGAGAGATTGATTTTAGACTTGCAACTACAAATTGAAAAGCATAACAGAATTTAAGTGTTTGGTAAATAATGTTGGACTCTTCAGGTGAACTTCATTCTCTAAGTAAGTATGGATATTCTAAATATTTAATAAGCTTGAATACTGAAAAGTTTTAATGGCAATAAGTTGAAAGTTTAAATTGTAATAAACTTAAATATACACATTTGTTGAAGAAATGAGTGCATGTATTAGATTTATAAAAGTTGCTTAGGTTTCTAAAAAGGTTTTGCCTCTTCGGGCTGTAAGTTTGCCAGTTAGATAGATACTTGAACGGTTAAACAGAAAACAGAATACATGAACTTCATAAATGCAGATTAAAATATATAAAGAATTTTCACTAATTAAGTTTAGAAATGAGAGCAATCATTTGAGTTTAGATTGTTCAACTTAAATGGACTCAACACTAATCAAAACCCTCTGTGAAAGTATTTG
>NW_027529545.1:749137-754527 GCF_008692635.1 Crocuta crocuta
TATAAGCAGAAAAATAAGATTTGTTAGTTGAACTTAAAAGCTCGAGGACGAGTTTGAGTTCTGTAACTTCAAAAAGTTAATGAAAATTTAAAGCCTATGTAACTGTAAATAGCAGAAAGAAAGAAAGAAAGAAAGAAAGGGAGAAAGAAAGGGAGAAAGGAAGGAAAGAAAGGAAGGAAGGAAAGAAAGAGAGAACAAAAAAAAAGTGAAGGCAAAAGAAAATGCCAGCCTTAGGCATTTCAAAAATTATTAATAACGTCCAAACTTAGCAAAGAAGAAATACTGTTCCCATTGAGCAAAGGGGATGTGTTAGAAGGCACCGCACTTTCCAGGCTTTAGAGTCACTGGATGTCTTGAGCCAACTCTATGTCGCCCATCTGCCCCAGGAAACCAGAAAGGATTTTGTGGCCCTGGGCAGATAAGACAATGGTGCCGACTATAGTCCCTCGTGGGACTATTAAATAGACTATAAGAATGTTAGCTCTGGAAAGACCCTTGGAGATCACCGTCCCCACTTCCTCCACGGGGTGAAATGTCCAGGACCAGCCCTCTGGAGTAGGGCCAAATTTCCACCCAGGGCACCAACCTTAGAGAACGTTCCCAACAGGGTTACTCATACACGCTCCCTGCTCTGTTAATTTGTTAGAGCGCATTCTGCAGAATTTGCCAATTTTTATACAGTAATGGCTACAGACTTCAATGAGTTCCTTTTCTGTGTCAGCAGATGAGCAATGGGGTGCCCATGAAACAAAGCGTGTGGAGACAAATCATTTCTGAGAACTGGCTGANCATTTTCAAAAAGTTTAAAATGATACCAAGGCTGTACTCTATAATATCATGACATGCATTTGCTAAAAGTGGCATATTATTTTTATTTTCCCTTTTATCCTGCCCTGATGGTAGAAAATGTATCCAAATGACCTGTGATGACACTTTAAAGTAGCCAGAGTGGTATTTAGACTGACCTTATGACGGGCTAATAAGTTGAAAATAAAAGCGAAATCCTCTTTATCCAACTTAAACCAAACCAAACCAAACCAAACCAGGAGGCTCTCTTTAGCACCAGACCAAATAGCGCCATCTGCTGGCTGTTTGCTAGTAGGTGTTAATCTCATCAGGGCCACCAAACAAAGGTGATAGATAGGAGAAAAGGGAGAAGCAGGCTCTGTCCTCACTCTTGCCTCTGTGCCCAGGGACTCCCTGTCACACGCCCTCTGAACCACAAAGACGACAAGGATTCCTTCTTCAATAAAACATTCGCATCTCCCCGGGGACCCATGTTCCCCTCCCCCTTTCTCTTAAAGAAGCACACAAGAACCGAAAATCAGTTGGATTCAGCTTGGCCATCAGCAAACACATTTCTTAGCAAACAAACCTTCAGCTCCCTCATTTCCTTATTCTACTCCTGTTCTTTTCAATAAAGAGATTAGCTACAAGCTTGCCAACCAATCACTGCACATACATGGAGACTTTGAATCTTCTGCCCAAGTTCCCCCAGGATGGACAGAAGGAAGCAAAGATAATTGAGTCACAACTCCTCTAAGCATGAAGCACGCCGTTTGTTTCTCCTCACTGGCTTCGTGTTGCAGTTCACCATGGCATCAGGGCAAACCAAGTTTTCGTGTAAACTCTTAGCTGAGATGATACAGCTGGGCTTTTGACTGTCTCGCCATTTCCATAAGATGGGTTGGTTGGCATGAAAAATACTTATATTTTAATTAAATACAAATACTCATGGAACTGCCTTTTGAGGAGTTTCTTTTCCTGTGTAACAAAGTGAAATGAGGGAACACACTGAACTGACCAAATTAGCTTCACCACTCCAAAGACGCTCAAATGTCATCACCATGGCAACGTGACAGCTAGGGTCCACCCTGGTCTCTTCCCTCCGATTGGAAATTGTGCACATTGTCCTCGCTAATGAATTAACATGGCAGACGCATGGAGAACAGTGAGTTGTGGCCAGGAGGAAGGTTCTTAAGACCGATTCCATTCATGTAACACTCTATCCTATTTTTAGTTTTTTTCTCCAAATGTAATTAGCCTCTGAGGACCTGCTTTACACAAAGGATTTGCTCATTTGCTGGCTCCCTCCGTGCTTTCAGAGGACTCCATGTTGTCGAGCCCTTTGTTCTGGGAAATGACAGGGGTCACGTCTCCTTTGGCCCCCAATGGGACAAATCTCAGGTGATACAATGCAAAGAGGGAGTCTAGTGTATACAGCAGCAGGTCAATTCGAACATATTATGAAGGTATGCAAAAGTCTCTATTCCTTAGATCCCTTATTGAAAAATCTGCGGAAGTCTCTGACTGAACACCTTTCAAAGCCAGTGTTTATAGAGGCAACCAATTCATTTCAGAACTCAGGAGAAATGTCCCTTTCAATCAATTATGTGCTTGACATTCATGTTCTTTATGAGAGAAGATCAATTTGAACAGTTAGTCCAAATCCTTCGCTTTCTCATAACTAACCATTTCTGTTGACCTAGTCTTAAAATTGTAGAAAATGGCTCAAAACTTTGTTCCTCAAGATTCTTTTTATACCTTATAATTTTAAATTAGGATCTCACCTAGCTTTCACACAAAGAGGCCAATTTTCCCAAAGCTACTTTTCCCAGAAGCCCAATACACCAAATTTATTTACTATAGGTTTAATTACTTTAATCGTTTTAAGTGGAATGTTGGATGTTAGTGACTGATGCGTATATTTGGAATGTGAAGTAAACTAAGGGTGGCATAAGAATTTAAAAAATGCCAAAAGTCTGGCAAAAGAGAAGTAAATGTATACTTTGTATGGAAAACTATTTTTTTTAAGAGATTGAGAATATGTGTGAGTTGGGGAGAAGGGCAGTGGGTGGGAGGGAGGGGGNTCCACACTGAGCTCTGAGTCCAATGTGGGGCTTGATCCCATGACCCTGGGATCATGACCGGAGCTGAAATCAAGAGTTGGACGCTCAATTGCCTGAGCCACCCAGGTGCCCCTGGAAAACTATTTTTAATTAAAAAATTGGTATTTTATTTGTAAAGGACTGTTTCAGCTACTTCTGATTTCAGCCTGGATGTGTTGAAATGACACTTCCTGGTTTTTTTCTAATTTAAACCATTTATCTCATTTTGTAATGTACTACCAGTCTCTTCCTACTATAGCTNTACATCAACTTTGAAAATTAGGAATTAAGTTAACATTGAATTCAAAGTAAGTACTGAAATTTAAATCCAAAAGCAAACATTCATAAATTGCCAAAACAACTTCGTCTTATGATTTGATTATCTCTTTATCAATACACCTGTATCCCTATATCTATGTAGTTTAAAGAGTTGAGATTTACTGAAAGAGCTGAGAGGTAAAATCATATGGAGGAGTAGAAAGGTAGCCCAGAAGGGACATGTAAAGAATTCACTGAATGGCAGCTCAATTTTGAAATACATGAACTATAAGTATATAATTGGATATGAAGAAGTAAAAAAATAAATTGACTAAAACAAGTAAAATTACTGAAAGGTAACAATGANTATTTAATTTCAACAGCCGATTCTGATATTTTGACTATTAATGAAATAATGCATTTCTAAATAATTTAATGGGCTTTCTTAATTATTAAGTTGAGTGCATGGAAAAGGTGCATGTAACGCATCATCAGATGTTCAGGTGGAATAGTTCTGCTAAAGCTGTTTAGATACTCCTTGGAATGTTCTAAAGCCATATTTTAATAAACCTGAAAATTTACATATTAGCTTGCGGCGAACCGACGGAGAGCCGTAGTGTGTGTGCGGGCATGCATGCGTGTGTGTGTGTGTATGTGTGTTTTAAATCTACCTATTTTATACCTCTTCTGTCTTAATCATTGTGTTCTGATCAGTGCAGACAGCAGCAGATCTAATGATTTGTTCATTTTAGATGCTACGATTCTATTGATGCAGCCTCAGAATACATTATTTGGTCCCTGAGTCCTGCTCTGCCTNTTTTTTTTTTTTCTAGAACTGATGTAAATTCAAGTCTCCCTGATTCTGCTGTTATGCAGTGGACCTTTTTGAACTTAGGTACAAGGTAAGCTATGTAACCAATCCGTCACTGAGGAGTGATATATATTTGCTGAACACACTTGTCCTGTCCCCAGAGCTAATACCTCCAATATCTTCCAAGATTCCGTTCACCCAAACTTTTAAATTAATATTTTCATTTCTCCTGCCCTCACTTTTTTGAAGTTGAATTACTGAAGTGCAACAAAGTGCACTTACAAATGGCATTTTAGTAAAAAGTTAATCAACATCATGCTAAATTAATTAAAAATTGAGATGAAAACAATTGGATAAAATCATTAATCTTCCTGGAAGTGTTTAATTAAAACATACAGCATATCTTCATTAACATGAAGATATGTTCTAACATAAATATCTTAGTTATAGTGATATCTACATAATCAACCCTAGGTTTTAGGCAGCTATCTAAAATGACAGAAAGAAAGTTTAAATTGCTTATATTTTATTGGGGATTTGGATGTATTTCAATAGTGCATACAGTCAGCATTCTGAGAACTCACCATAACTCAAAAGATAATAATAATAATCAAACAATAAAGAGAAGAAAGCCTCAAGTTCGAAACCTCAGCAAAACCTTCTCTCACTTAATGTTTGAATAAGAGAAGAAATCAAAAGTTTTAAATGAACTTCCCCATATGAAACTCAGAATTTTAAAGGACACCAAGACATTATGGATTTACTGGTAAATTCTTCTCAAGTCTCTCATGTTAGCAAAATCTTTCTTGGAGATAATTATAGCCTCAATTCTAAAAAACTGATAAACCTAACAACACATTTTAGTAATAAATGGAATCTAGCAATGCTTTAAAAAAATCCCAAATCTGGGATGATTTATTTCAGAAAAATTATGATAGCTCAACTAATAGAAATCCATTAACATAGCCTTCTTTGCTCTAATGAGAAAGATCATATGAACGTTTTAAGATATAACAAAAGATATTTGATAAAATAAATGCATATTCTTAAATTTTTTTTAATGTTCATTTTTGAGAGAGAGAGAGAGAGAGAGCGCACAAGACGGAGAGGGTCAGAAAGGGGGAGACACAGAATTCCAAGCAGGCTCCAGGCTCTGAGCTGTGAGCACAGAGTTCACCACGGGGCTTGAACCTATGAACCATGAGATCATGACCTGAGCCAAAGTCGGACGCTCAACTGACTGAGCCACTCAGGTGCCCCATGAATGCATACTTTCTTAAAGAAATAAGTAAGAACAGAAATAGTGCCCTTTAATATGTCATTGCAGACCCATCTTATGCTGAAATCTAAAAGGAACATTCTAGCCCATTGCTGTTCAGTAGAACTTTCTGCGATGATGGAAATGTTCTCTGTTTGTGCTGTCCATGCAATGG
>NW_027529545.1:754644-754879 GCF_008692635.1 Crocuta crocuta
TTTTTTTAAAAAAACTGTTTATTTATTCTTGAGAGAGAGAGAGGGAGTGAGAGAGAGAGAGAGATCATGAGTGGAGGAGGGGTGGAGAGAGAGGGAGAGAGAGAATCCCAAGAATTCCCTTTCAGTGCAGAGCCTGATGCTGGGCCCGAACCCATGAACCGTGAGATCATGACCTGAGCCAAAATCAAGACTTGGACGCTTAACCGACTGAGCCACTCAGGCACCCCTGGACATT
>NW_027529545.1:754894-761485 GCF_008692635.1 Crocuta crocuta
CCCCTGCTCACGCTGTCTCTCTCTCTCTCTCTCCTAGAAATAAATAAAACATTAAACAAAAAAAAAAGAAATTCTTTAAAAAAACAAAGAATGAGAAATTTAGAAAGTTATGTAGATATTATAATTTTCTATCTAGGCCATCAAAAGGAATTACCTTTAAAAAATCGTCTAAACTAGGATTGTGTAAAGGGAAGAGAAAAAAAAAAGTGACTTTACAAAAGTCAATAACATGAAAGCCGAAAAGCGATACTGACATTTCGTAAACAGTGACAATGTAACGCCATTCACTATAGCAACCAGGAAAAATAAAAACTATCTCTAGCTATTAGATTACATGAAAATAATACAATATGGCTTATCTAGGAAGTGATAGCATAAGTCTATCAAGGAATATCATACACATATCTTGGGGGACTTTTCTTCCAGCTTCTCAGACTAATACTAGTCTTTCATGCCACAGAAAAAGCTAACATTAAGTTATGCAAACCCAATGCTAGATGTTTTTGCTATCTCAGCTCATTAGAGCAGAACAATTGGATTAGTGAGTCATTTTCCATCCCATTTTTACAAGTAAGGAAACTGAGGCACAAGAAGGTTAAGTAAAATTGCCCAAGACACAGAGCTAATAAATGGCCACCTTGGGCCCTATTTCTCCAAAGCCAGTACCCATGGCATTAAAACATCTGTCTGTTTATTCCCTTTCTCACTCATTTTCCCTCCACATCCGTCCTCTTTAGTTTAGGTATCTGCACATCTGATTAAAACCCCTCATTTGAGGATCTCTTTTGCACGGCTGGTGGGAATGCAAACTGGTGCAGCCGCTCTGGAAAACAGTATGGAGGTTCCTCAAAAAATTAAAAATAGAACTACCCTACGATCCAGCAATCACACTACTAGGTATTTATCCAAGGGATACTGATGTGCTGTTTCAAAGGGGCACATGCACCCCAATGTTTATAGCAGTGCTATTAACAATAGCCAGAGTATGGAAAGTGCCCAAATGTTCATCGACAGATGAATGGATAAAAAAGATGTGGTGTGTGTGTGTGTGTGTGTGTATACTCAGTATATGGAGTATTGCTCAGCAATCAAAAAGAATGAAATCTTGCCAGTTGCAACTATGTGGATGGAACTGGAAGGTATGATGCTAAGTGAAATTAGTCAGAGAAAGACAAATATCATCTGACTTCACCCATATGAGGACNCTTGGATGTAAATTAAACAATAAAGAAATTAAAAAGAAAAGAGTAGGCAAAAATGGATAAAAACATTTTTGTGAGAGTCAATGACCATGTGAAATTGATAAGAAAGAACACTGTATTTGTTATTCTTAGATAATAATAAATGTGTGTTTGAGGGGCAAAAAAAAAAAAAAACCCTCATTTGGGAAAACAGGGCATGAAGGCACAAAACCGAAAGAAACTCCTGATAACTGTTGCAAAAATTAGTTGACAAGAAGAGTTTAGAATCGATGCAAGATAGATATAAACAGGCCTGGCTCACACACGGCCAATGGCCGATGTTTAAGTTACTTGTTTGGAGCATAGAGCATATGTCCCACGAAACACACAAAATAATGACACAGAACTCCAGGAGTGATTATTAATGTACCTGCTGGAATCTATCCATCTATGTAAGCGCTGGTCCTTACAAAGAGCCATCTTGGAGTTCAAATATAGATTCCAATTAAGCTAAACTTATTCAGGAATTTCAGAATTGCCCTTTTAAAAGTTCCTCCAGAGCCAGCTTACAAGTAACAGTAAATTAGCCTTACAGATTTTCTGTGAGAAAGTCACAAAAACAATATTGTGAAAAACAGAAAAACAAAATGTATTAGGGTTACTTTGAAACATGGCTTTACCCTGAATTCTGGCACTCCAGGAAAAACAGTTTTGATGACCAGAGAGCATGGAGGCAGTGAAAGGCTTTCATCAAATTCTGAAGGGGCCTCTGAGCACTTTCACAGGCTTTAGAAATTGGCATCTTTGGCTCTTTGTTGCCTCTAGGTCCACTTCAAATCTCAACAACATTTATTTTCTCTGCTAAAGTGGTATAGTTCCAATTCTTCTGTCTCACATGGATGATCTTGTAAGTGTCTTTTAGCTCTAAAATGCTTTGTATCTTAGTAAGAAACAAATTGTAATGGGTTATTTTGGAGGTCCTGAATGGCACTGGGCATTGGGGGAGGGGTTGGGGATTGGGCAAGGAAAATGAGAGAGAGAGAGAGGGAGTGTGAGAGAGAGAGAGGACACCAATGGAGGTCTCACCAAGGTCACGAGGCAGGAGTTGGCATGAGAATAAGAAGAGATTATCTACAATTAACTGAGCTGCAAGAAGGGCTAGTTGGGTGGTAAGGGAAGAGCAAAGCAGATTGTAAAGAAAGGGGGGAAAAGATTAAGAAATCTCACATTAGACATTTCTCCATGTTGGGACACCATAGACCACATACAATTCGGATGTGCTTTGGCCCCTCCCTAGCAGAGGAAAAGGAGGGGAGGGCAGGCAAGGAAGCAAGGAGTATCCGTGCCTTTTTATATACCGTCAAGTCTAATGTTCATTAATTGAGTCATGAATGAATGATCTGTTTTGAGATATCACATTGAGAAGCCCCTGCATCAGACAGAAACACTGTAAGTTTCTATCTGTCAAAGGGTTGTAGCGCATGGGATCCTGCAAGCCAGCCGTGGCCTCCCTGAAGACTGGCAATCCCTTGGATTCCATGTGCGGGTAATGGGGCCCAAGAATGCCAGCTTGCATATATAGGTTGATTCAAAACCAGGTGACACTAGGGAGAAAGGTATTTCTTCCGCTCATTTAATCAGCTATAGCTTCAATGGTTCTTAAACTTCAGGTTTGTACACAAATAGCTCCTGACAGGTAGATAGTGGGGGAAGCTTGTTCTCTTTTGAATAGTCATGAGCTAGAGGGGCCAGATGGAGAGAATTGAATTCCTAAGGTAACTGTCCAGATTATATAAAGGCATTAAGGCTTGTCCATCAGCATGAAGGGTTCCCAAGAGCCTTAACCTATGAGACAAAGCAAAACACCATTTTTTTTTTCCAGGGCAGACTCCTGTTTGATCTTGATAGTATTGTGAAGTAAGGGCAGGTAAGATTTTGAAATGAGGACACAGAAGTTCTAAAAGGTGAAGTGATTAACCTCAAGTCACTGGGTTAATTATAGAATCAGACAGAGCGTGGAGCCTTGATTCCAGTATTTATGACAGCCAGAATGTCCAGTTTCAGGATTCTCATCTGACTTAAAATTTTATTTAACTTTATTTGAATTAATTTCTTACAACAGTGATGAAAGAAGAGCCTTCAANTTGAGCACCTAGAATAGTACTCAGGATGTTGTGTCTGCAGTTAGCTTACAATAAACTAGACATAGTTCTTGGTTTTAAGCATAGTGTTCAGCACAAGAGAAAGGAAAACAGAAAAAAAAACCCTGCAATTAAATGAGTTAGGTTTTCCCAGGTGGAGAAGGTGGCAATGGGCATACCCGTTTATTCATTTAGTTTCAATTGTATACATTAAGCAGCTACTATGTGCCACGCACTGTACTGCCATGTGCTGGGGACACATAGATGGAAAGGTACATGATTCCTTCCCTCCAGAATCTCTAGGAAATAAATATGTATGTAATAGCCAAATGCCAGGCAATGAGGTTACTTCTAGGGCAAAGAGATGCGTATACAGGAAACAGTGGGATCACAAAGAAAGGAGCTGAAAGTCAACCTGGGGAGAGAGAAGTTTCCACTGAGCATGCATATGGGAGGAGATTATCTATAAACAACTGAGCTGCAAGACGGTCTAGCTGGGTGGGGAGGGAAGAGCAAGGAAAATGAGAAGGGAAGGAGGAAGAAGGCGAATTTGGAAACTGATTAGAAAAGTTACATAACACCTTGTATTGCCCTTATGAAACTTATCACATAGCCAGAACAACAGTCATATGAACACAGAGCTATAATAATCTGGTAAGTGTTGCGGTGTTTATGAACACAGAGTGCTGTGCTAGATCCTCTAGCAACTCCTGCATGAGCACGTGACGAAGTGTCACAGAGCTGAGGACTGAGCCGGCCCTCAAAGCATGAACAAAAGTCTCCAGGGGTAGAGATGGGAGAAAGCCATTCTGGGTAGACGGGAACATATGAAAAAAGTCACAAAAACATGGACATGCATGGTAATTGGAATTGAGGAAGACGGAATCCTGGAGTTTGGAAACAGGATGTGAAATTCACTGAGACAGAAGAACAGGTTAGGAGTCAGGAAAGCCAATTTAGATGGTGTTTAATACGTCCAGGGTAGAAAAGTAGAGGTTCTAAATGGAGGCAGTAACGATTAGGATGAAAAGATTATATATTTATGAGGAGCTTCAGATGTTGAACATGTGGGACCTAAAAAACTTTCAAGGTAATGGATGAGAGAGAGGAATGGAAGATGGCCCGGAAATTTCTACCTTCACTGGCTGAGTGGCTAACAAGCATTCACTGAGATAAGAGACAGAGAGAGGAATGGTTTGGGGGTGTGGTAGGCAGAATAAGGTCCCCAAAGAAGTCCATGTTCTCATCTCTAGAAGCTAAAAATAGTACCTTAAGGCAAAGGGGTTATTGTAGATGTGGTTAAGTTTAGGGTCTTGAAGTATGGAGATCATTCTGGATTCTGGAGATTATCCAGGTGGACCCAACACAACCACAAAGATCTTGTAAGAGACAGGAGGGTCAGAGGCAGAGAAGGAGCTGTGACAATAGAAGCACAGGTGACAGAGATTTGAAGATGCTTCACTGCTGGCTTTGAAGATGGACGAAGGAGTCATGAGCTAGAAGTCTAGGTGAACACTAGAAGCTGGAAATGGCAAGGAAACAGATTCTCCTCTCGAGCCACCAGAAGAAAGGCAGTAATGCTGGGCCATTTGGGACTTTTTGCATGGCTTTAGGCCACCAAGTCTGTGGCAATCTTATATGCAGTAAGCTTATGTTATAGCATCAGTAGGGAACTAATACAGGGAACAAACAGGGATATGAAGAATTCAGTTTTATGTGTGTTGAATTTGAATGCCTGTGGTATACCACATGGAATTCAGACCAGAGCTGGAGTAAATATGTTGAGCTGGGAGTCTGAAGTATCATATATAGGTGATGACAATGCCAAGGGGGTCAAGGGGCTATCACTAGGAACAAGCACCAGAAAGTGGCTAGTGTGACACTCTAGAACACAGCAACTTTGGAGGATTTCACAAAAGAAAAGGGACCGGCAAAGGAAATGGAGGAGGTGGGAGGAGAACTCTGAGAAGGTTGTGCCACAAAAGCCCGGATGAGATGACTAGAAGGGCAGTTGTCAGTAAAGTTTAAGTGTATTTCGAGGCCAAGTGGGAAGAGCTCAGAGAAGAAGGCATTGGAGCTGACATTGTGCCAGGTCTTTGGTGATGTCGGCAAACGTAGCTCCAGTAGAGCTGTGGAATGGGAGCCAGATCTGGTGAAAGAGTGCATGGGAGGTGGGGAAGTAGAGACCATGACAGTCCATGATTTCTAGAAGATTCTCTTAAAAGTTGAGTGGGCCACAGGGAGAGAACTGGATTGGCTGAGGGAGAAGTATTTGAGTACCTGTTTGCTAATTTTGGAGTTGTATGTTATCTGAACATGTTGTAGGCTGACAGTAATGATATTAAAGTAAGACACAAGAGGGAGTGTGGAGAAAGGCTGGATTCGCTGGAAGCTTCGGTTTTAAAAGTAACAATTTTAAGGGAGCCCGTCTTTATGGGGTTTATGTGTGAACACATAACATGAGACTAGTTACCAATAGCCTTTCAAGTGTCCATTAGCTGAGAAAGTGATTTTCATGACTTCTCTCATTAATTTCTATCCATCAGGAGGGTGCTGATGGTGGGTGGGTGTGGAGGGGAGGAGACCCGAAAGTAAGGATTGTATTTGTAGAAGTTGCAGGGAGCATCAGAAAGAATTAAAAAACTTAATCCAGGCACCTGGTCTAAATAGAGAGATAAATCTTTTAATCTGATATGGGAGTTAAACTAAACTATTGGTTGAAACATTGATGTCAGCCAGGAGCATCTTTTTAAATACAGTTTGGGAGGAGGAAAGCAATGAATCCAACCAGACTCATAGAAACGTAGATGGAGGAAGTGACAATGAATTCCCGAGGTCCACTGGGTTGAGCGTTTGCTGAGGATTGATTATTGAAACGGCATAGGAAAATCAGAAAAAAAGAGAAAAAATGTGGTTTTGCTTGAGTTAATCAAAACAACTTTTTAATATCAAACTCCTTTAGTTTGTGAATATAAGAATTTTCAGGGATATAGGAAAGAACACATTCTCTACTTTTTGAAAAGTGTAAGAAGTGAGAGTTATATCTGAAAATGAAATTTCCTTTCCTGGCATCATGAAAAACTTCCCCAAATACCTAAGACAGTGATACCTTTAGTGGATACCCTATGATGTTCAGGTCCATGGAAAATAGTATTCTCAAGATGGACACACTGCCATTTGTAGGTTTAAATGCGATGGATGTTGAACAAGAAAGAAAACCATCAAATTCTTTCTAGTGACCTGAGCAGATTTCCCAGAGCCTTTCAAGG
>NW_027529545.1:761558-777510 GCF_008692635.1 Crocuta crocuta
AGAGCCTTTCAAATGCATTATTTGACATTAATTTGTTGTTGCTAAAATCCCCAAATGTTCCATAACTCGTTATATTCAAAGGTAACTTAAGGATTTGCTGTTGTGGGTTTAAAACAGTACCTACTAATTACTTTCATCACTAGACCTCCATATGTAAACGGTATTTAGGAACCTCTTTTTTTTTTTTAAGATTTTGTTTTTAAGTAATCGCTACACCCAATGTGGGGATCAAACTCACAATCTGAGGTCAAGAGTCTTATGCTCTACAAACTGAGCCAGCCAGGCACCTATAAATGGTGGTTAGGATGACCTTTTGGATAATAAGTAATACATTCTAATAAGCTTGATTAGGGTTGTCCATTGTTGNTACACCAATCCTAAATCTGCAAGCTGTATGGTACTTTCCCTAGGTCTTTGTATTACTAGAATATTATTTGTCTGCCATTTTTTTTTCTTAGTCCTTATTTGTACTTTTCACCCTGTAACTTATTTATTTTACAACTGGAAATTTGTACCTCTTAAGACCTTTCATCTATTTTGCCCATCCCCTTACCTACCTTCTCTCTGGCAACCACCACTTTGTACTCTGTATTTAAGTCTGTTTGGCCTTCTCTTCCCACTCAAGGAAAAGGCCATAGTCAGGAGCAAACAAATTATGAAAGGAAAAAATTGCACAGGAAAATGCAAACATACGATAAAAGTAGTAGATTAATGACATAAAACCAGTAAGGAGGTCAGAGCACAAAAGCAGTAGAATCAATTATATCTATAAAAATTGGTCAAGGGATTCACCAAATATAAGGATGTAAAGTATTACTTCATATACATAAAACGTGGGAAGGGGGAAGTAAAATTTTAGTGCTTTTAGAATGGGTTCAAACTTAAGTGACCATTAATGTAATATAGACTGCTATATGCATAAGATGTTATATATGAATCTAACGGCATCCACAAGTCAAAAACTTGTTACAGATACACAAAAAATAAAGAGAAAGGAATCCAAGCATATCACTCAAGAAAGCCATCAGACCATAAAAAAAGAGAGCAAGAGAAGAAGAAAGGAATGGAGAAAAACTATAAAAACAACCATTAAACAAGCAACAAAATGGCATCAAGCACTTACCTATCAAGAATTACTTTGAATATAAATGGACTAAATGCTCCAAGCAAAAACATAGGGTTATTGAACAAGTAAAAAAGCAAGACCCATCTATATGCTGCCTACAAGAGACTCACTTCAGACCTAAAGACACATGCAGACTGACGGTGAGGGGATGGAAAAACATTTCCTATGTGAATGGAAGTGAAAAGGAAGTTGGGGTAGCAATACTTATACTGGACAAAACAGACTTTAAGACAAAGATGATAACAAAAGACAAAGAAGGACACTACACAATGATAAAGGGAACAATTCAACAAGAGGATATAACAATTGTAAATATTTATGCACCAACATGGGGACACCTAAATACATAAAGCCACTATTAATCAACATGAAGGAAGAAATGGACAGCAATACCATAATAGTAGGGGACTTTAACACCCCCCTTACATCAATGGATAGATCATCCAGACATAAAATCAACAAGGAAACAGTGGCTTTGAATTGGATGAGATGGTTCTAACAGATATATTCAGAACATTCCATCCAGAAATAGCAGAATACACATTCTTTTCAAGTGCACATAGAACATTCTCCAGAATAGATCACGTATTAGGCCACAAAACAAGTATCGATTAATTTAGAAAGATTGGAATCATATCATACATATTTTCTTTTTTTAAATTTTATTTTAGAAAGAGAGAGTGTGAGTGGTAGAGAAGGGCAGAAGGAGATAGAGAGACAGAGAGAATGAGAATCTCAAGCAGACTCCGTGCTCAATGTGGAGACCGACAAGGGGCTCGATCCCATGACCTTGGGATCATGATCTGAGCAGAAATTAAGGGTCAGATGCTCAACTGACTGAGCCACCGCGGTGCCCCTACTATCATGTATCTTTTCTCACCACAACATTATGAAACTAGAAATTAAACAGAAGGAAAAAATTTGCAAATAACACAAATACATGGAGGCTAACTAACATGCTATTAAACAATAAATAGATGGACCAATAAATCAAAGAGGAAATAAAAAATTACATGGAGACAAATGAACATGAAAACACAATGATCCCAAATCTTTGAGATGCAGCAAAAAAGCTGTCTTAAGAGGGAAAGTCACAGAAATAAAAACCTACCTTGAAAAACCAGAAAATTTTCAAATAAACAACCTAACCTTACACCTAAAGGAGCTAGAAGAAGAAGCAAAAAGCCCAAAGCCAGAAGAAGGAAGGAGATAATAAACATTAGAGGAGAAATAAATGAAATAGAGACTAAAAAAACCTCACAATAGAACAGATCAATGAAACCAGGAGCTGGTTCTTTGAAAAGATCAACAAAGTTGATAAACCTCTAGCCAGACTCATCAAAGAGAGAGAGAGAAAGACAGAGAGTGAAGACTCAAATGAATAAAATCAGGAATGAAGAAGGAGAAGTAACAACCAACACCACGGAAACACAAAGGATTATAAGAAAATGTCATGAAAAATTATATGCCAACAAATTGGACAACCTAGAGGAAATGGATAAATTCCTAGAAACATATACCCTTCCAAAACTGAATCAGGAAGAAATAGAAAAATCGAATAGATTACCAGAAATGAAATTGAATCAGTAATCAAAAAAACTCCCAACAGACAAAAGTCTAGGGCCAAAGGCTTCACAGCTGAATTCTACCAAACATTAATAGAAGAGTTAATACAATTCTCCTCAAACTATTTCAAAAAATAGAAGTGGAAGGAAACTTTCCAAATTCATTCTATGAGGTCAGCATTATTCTGATACCAAAGTCAGACAAAGCACTACATAAAAAAAAGAAAACTACAGGCCAATACCTCTGATGAACATAGATGCAAAAATCCTTAACAAAATATTAGCAAATTGAATCCAACAATACACTAAAAAAAAAAAAAATCATTCACTGCAATCAAGTGGCACTCATTCCAGGAATGCAAGGGTGGTTTAATATTTACAAATCAATCAATGTGGTAAATCCTATTAATGAGGAAAGATAAAAATCACATGATGATCTCAATAGATGCAGAAAAGCATTTGATGAAGTACAACATCCATTCATGATGAAAACCCTCAACAAAGTAGGTTAAGAGGGAACAGACCTCAACATAATAAAGGTCACATATGAAAAACCCACAGTCAACATCATACTCAATGGTGAAAAACTGAGCGCTCTTCCTCTAAGATCAGGAACAAGACAAGGATGTCCACTCTCACCACTTTTATTCACCATAGTACCAGAAGTCCTAGCCACAGCAATCAGACAACAAAAAGAAATAAAAGGCATCCAAATTGATAAGGAATAAAACTTTCACTATTTGCAGATGACATGATACTCTATATAGAAAACCTTAAGGACTCCACCAAAAACTAGAACTGATAAATGAATTCAGTAAAGTTGCAGGATACAAAATTAATATACAGAAATCTGTTACATTTCTATACACTAATAATGAAGTAGCAAAAAGAGAAATTAAGAAAACAATATCATTTACAATTGCACCAAAAAGGATAAAATACCTAGGAATAAACTTAACCAAGGATGTGAAAGACCTGTATTCTGAAGACTATAAAATACTGATGAAAGAAATTGACAATGACACAAACAAATGGAAAGATATTCCATGCTCATGGATTGGAAGAACAAATATTGTTAAAATGTCCAAAATGTCCATACTACCCAAAACAATCTACAGACTTAGTGCAATCCCTATCAAAACACCAACAACATTTTTTTCCACAGAACTAGAACAAATAATCCTAGAATTGTACGGAACCGCAAAAGACCCTGAATAGCCAAAGAAATCTTTTTTAAAATGTTTCTTTATTTATTTGAGAGAAAGAGAGAGAGTGGAGGGGGAGCAGAGAGAGATTGAGAGAGAGAGAGAGAGAGAGAGAATCCCAAGCAGGCTCTGTGCTGTCAGCAAAGAGCCCGACATGGGGTTTGATCTCACAAACCATGAGATCATGACCTGAGCTGAAATCCAGAGTCAGACACTTAACTGACTAGCCACCCAGGCGTCCCACCAAAGAAATCTTGAGGAAGAAGAATGAGCTGGAGGTATCACAATCCCAGATTTCAAGATATACTACAAAGCTGTAGTAACCAAAACAGTATGGTACTGGCACAAAAATCACACATCACTGACACATAGATCAACAGAACAGAATAGAGAGCCCAGAAATAAACCCAACTTATATGGTCAATTAATCTACAGCAAAGGAGGCAAGCATATACAATAGGGAAAATACGGTCTCTTTAACAAACGGTGCTGGGAAAACTGGACAGCTACATGCAAAAGAATGAAACGGAACCACTTTCTTACACCACACACGACAATAAACCAAAGTGCATTAAAGACCTAACTGTGAGACATGAAACCATAAAACTCCTAGAAGAAAACATAGGCAGTAAATCTTTTGACATTGGCTGTAGAAACACTTTTCTAGATAGGTCTCCTGCAGAGAGGGAAACAAAAAATTAAACTCTTGGGACTATAAAACAATGAAAAGCTTTTGAACAGCAAAGGAAACCACCAACAAAAGAAGAAGACAACCTATTGAGTGGGAGAAGATACTTGCAGATGATATAACTGATAAAGGGTTAATACCCCAAATACATAAAGAACTTGTACAACTGAACACCACAAACCCCCAAATAACCCAATTCAAAAAATGGGCAGAGGACCTGAATAGACATTTTCCTGAAGAAGACATCCAGATGGTCAGCAGACACATGAAAAAATGCTCAACATCACTAATCGTGAAGGAAATGCAAATCAAGACCATCACGAGATATTACCTTATATCTGTCCGAATGGCTAAAATAAAAAAGACAAGAAATAACAAGTGTTGGTGAGGATGTGGAGAAAAAAGGAACCCTTGTGCACTGTTGGTGGGAATGCAGACTGGTGCAGCCACTGTGGAAAATAGAGGTTCCTCAAAAAATTAGTTGAATTACCATTTAATCTAGTAATTTCACTACTGGGTATTTGCCCAAAGAAAACGAAAACACTAGTTCAAAAAGATACATGGACCCCTATGTTTATTACAGCATTATTTACAATAGGCAAGATATGGAAACAACACAAGCATCCATTGGTAGAGGAATAGATAAAGGAATGGATGTGTGTGTGTGACACCACACACACAGACACACACACGCGCGCACACACACACACGCACTGAAATATTGCTCAGCCATAAAAAAGAATGAGAGCTTGCAATTTATGACAACATAGTTAGACGGTTGGTCCTAGGGGGTATAATGCTAAGTGAAATGTCAGAGAAAGACAAATACCGTATGGCTTCACTGATAAGTGGAATTTAAGAAATGAAAGAAAGAAAGAGACCAAAAAACATACTTTTAACTGCAGAGAACAAACTGGTGGTTGTCAGAAGGAAGGGGGGGGGGGCTCTGTGAGTGAAATAAATAAAGGGGATTAGGAGTACACTTATCTCTTTTTAAGTTTATTTGTTTTGAAAGAGAGAGAGTGGAGGAGGGCCAGAGAGAGAGGGAGAGTGAGAGAGTTCCAAGCAGGCTCTGCACTCTCAGCACAGAGACGGATGTGTGGCTCAGAATCACAAACTGGGAGATCTGAAACCAAGAGCTGGAAGCTTAACTGACTGAGCCACTCAGGCGCCCAAGAGTACACTTACCTTGAAGAGCATTGAGTAATTTATAGAATTATTGAATCATATTTTACACCTTAAACTAATATAACACTGTATGTTAATTATGCTTTAAAAAGGGGGAAAAAAGCCTTTTTTGGGTGTGTTTGTTCATGTGTTTTGTCTTTCAGATTCCATATGTAAGTGAAATTGCATGGCATTTGTCTTTCTCTGACTTATTTCACTTAGCGTAATATCCTCTGGGACCATCCATTTGCCATCGCAAATGGCAAGATTTCATTCTTTTTATTATCTGTGCCATTTTAAATGTCCAGTCTCCCATGCAAATAATTTTCATAGGAGTTGCTCGCCCAACAGGATGCTTTTCTGATGTGTGTACTAATGACCTATGAGGTACGCCTCTGAAACAAGAATCTACTAATATCCGAAAGGAAACCCACGCAGATGAGGGAAGCTTAAAGCTGATCTTAGGGATAACAAAAAGGGTTTGTACTGCTCGTCCACATAAGATGATTCAGGTGCCTCTTGTGCTTCCTATTTTGGTGAATGCCATTGCTGCCCTTCTGGTTGGTCAGGATGGCAACCTCAAAGTCATCATTACCTGTCTCCTCTTCCTCACACCCCACATTCAATTAGCTGCCCAATCCTGCTGATTCTATGACCTCAGGATGCTCGGCATCTGACTCCTCCTGTCTGCCGCCCTTAGTTCCTTCGGCCTGGATTTGTCATGGCCTTGGAATTGGTCTCCCCAGCTTTGAGCAGCCTCTTTTCTCCATTACTCCTCTCCATCGCTACCACATTACCCTTCCTGAGACTTGGGTTATATAATCTCTTCGCTCAAAAGCTGTGAAGAATTGCTATTATTATTATTTTTTGAGAGAGAAGGCACACGTGAGAGAGGGGCAGGGCGGGGGGAGAGAGAGAGAATCCCATGAGGGGTGGAGAGAGAGCAAAAGAGAGAGAGAGAAGCGGGGCTCACTCAGGGCTCGTGTTTTACCTGAAGTGGGGCTCGAGCTCACCAAATGTGGGACTCCAACTCACGAACTGTGAGATCATGATCTAAGCCGAAGTCAGATGCTTAACTACTGAACCACCCAGGCATCCAAGAATTGCTATCATAAGCAGTCTGAAATGCAAAATCCTCAGGCCGATATTCAAACTACAATAGTATGGTCCATGGACCAATGTGGTCCACGAACCCCTTGGTGTGGTTCACCATGGAGATACATAGAGAAAGATGGAGTAACCACTTAGAATGCTTCTTGACATTCTTTCTTTCTTCTCATATTTGTTCTGATTATATTCATTGAAATGTAATTACACATCTGTCAAATCTACTAATATAGCTTCAATGTCGTAAGTTAAATATATTTTTAAAATTTTAATGTTTATTTTTGAGAGAGAGAGAGAGAGCAGAAGAGAGGCAGAGAGAGAGGGAGACACAGAATTTGAAGCAGACTCCAGGCTCTGAGCTGGCTGTCAGCACAGAGCCCGACACAGGACTCGAATCCACAAGCTGTGAGATCATCACCTGAGCTGAAGTTGAATGTTAACCAACTGAGCCACCCAGGCGCCCCATGTAAGTCAAATATTTTAATATCCATCTTCTAGTAATTCATCTTTACTGTTGAAAAAGATATGTATCAGTATACCACGTTTGAGATACACTGATTAACAATGTTTCCACCTCTCCTTAAAACCTTGGTAGCCCCCCATGNCCATTTTTCAATGTGTTCACCTCTTCCAAGAAGACCTCCAGGATCTTCCGTATTTAACTTAACTTTCCTCCTTGTTTTCCATTTACAGTGTTTCTTCTCAGTCTCTTATAGAACTAATTACTTTCTGCTTTGTGCCCAAGTTACTTAGGGATGAGTTCGCCCCCGTCCACCATTGGGAGAGCTGTTGGTTTAATCATCTATTATCCCATGATAGCACCTATCTGATGCTTGGCAAATGGGAGGCATTTATCAACCATGTAATTGAATTAAGCCTACATGAAAGCAGAGAGAAAAGTCTTCAACACCAACCAAGCATCCTAGCGTTCTTAGAAGTCGAGACAGATCAAAACGTTAACGTACACAATTTAGTTTAGAATAGGAAAAAAACGTTAAAGCCATGGTGAAACATTTGTCGCAGGATCAAAATACATTGTTATAAAAATAAACACAGTGCCTGCCTCATCATTTCTTTAGCAGCAGGAAAGCATTTTTCTTTGGCAACCCTCTACCTCCATCAGAACTGTTTCCTTAACTAAATTTGAAATTAAAAACAGACTTGTAGCTTTTTTATTTTTTAAATAGGACTCCTATTGGAGAAATACTTTTCTTTGGTGATATAAGAGCAGTTGTCCCATCAATTTCATGAAAGATACTAGACTTCTGAATGGATTAATATTTTGCTACAAATAAGAAAAAACCAATGTCTCAAAAAAAAAAGAAGAAAAAACAATGTCTCTTTTTACAGAAAAGGTGAGAAGAAAACACCATTCATTCTGCTTTATCTCAGAGTTCTATACTAGATCCTGTTTTTACAAAGCTATAAAATTAAAACACATGAAATTAACCACACCAAACCAAACATTAAGGTGGTTAATAATTAAGTATATTCTGCATCAATGTAATAAACGTCATTACATTTTTATAGGGATTGCATATTCGCGCTGACTCACAAATGCAGCACTCCAAAGAACTTACGCTTCACAATGCCTTCACACAAAAGCCAATGGGAAACGTATGTTACTTTCCAACAATGGGCAATGGCAGCATTCATATTAGATTTGAGAAGCTGAATGTCAAAGACAATTGACAGTTTTCTGTGTGCCTCTCATTATGGGAACTCACCAACTAACATTAATGCCAACTCCCTTTCCAAGCGGTATTTTCAAAATTTTTAGGTTGTCTGATTGCACCGTGGTGGAAAAGCACACTATTCAACAAGCTCTGAGTGTCCACACATGACGCATTTGATGCTTTTTTCGATCTTTTCTGAGAAGCTTGGAAAGACGCAGTTTTCTAGGCAGTACTTTCTAATTTATTGTGGGAACTTAATTTAGACAAAGAAAAGGCTGGTGGTCCAAGAGAAGACGATATATTTATCTCATAAGTGTACCACTTATTAGAACATAAGAGTAAAACTATTTTTTCTTTAAATTTTTTAATGTTTTATTTATTTCTAGGAGAGAGAGAGAGAGACAGCGTGAGCAGGGGAGGGTCAGAGAGAGAGGGAGTCACAGACTCTGAAACAGGCTCCAGGCTCTGAGCTGGCAGTCAGCACACAGCCCGATGCGGGGCTCGAACCCACGAACCGCGAGATCATGACCTAAGCGAAAGTCGGACGCTTAACTGACTAAGCCACCCAGGCGCCCCTGAGTAAAACTATTTTTAAGACACGGATGACTGAATAAAACAGATGACACACACACATAATTCTAGTTATGTAAAAAATAAAGTAAATATATGTGAAAACAGAAAAAGACTTGAACACCAAATTGTTTAAAACCGGTTACCTTTGAGTGAGTATAATGGTAAGGGGAGTAATGAAGAATTTATTTTTCATAAATCTACTTTATGTATTTTTGCTAGTTTGAATCTTTCATAATGAGAATATTTCGATGTACTACTTGTGAAACCAAAAGCAAGAATTATTCTAAGAAAATTAAAAAAAACATTGTATTTATTTATTTATTATTATTTTTAATGTTTTATTTATTTCTAGGAGAGAGAGAGAGAGAGAGAGACAGCGTGAGCAGGGTAGGGTCAGAGAGAGAGGGAGTCACAGACTCTGAAACAGGCTCCAGGCTCTGAGCTGGCAGTCAGCACACAGCCCGACGCGGGACTCGAACCCACGAACCGCGAGATCATGACCTAAGCGAAAGTCGGATGCTTAGCCGACTAAGCCACCCAGATGCCCCTTCTTGGAGTTGATTTTAAAGAAATGGATTTTTTCCCAAAATGCAGTACAAACTAAAGCAAGTTAAAAATTTATTCTAGGAAAACATAATAAAACAGAATAATATAAAAACAGAATAAAATAGACAGGCCTCCCTAATGACCTCTGATTAACTCTCATTAATGATAATGAATATTTGTACAGTACTTTATAGTTTAGAAACTACACTTTACATTCATTATCATGTTTATGAATTCAACAGTGAGATAGATTTCACCACCATCATTTTACAGATGAGGAAACTGAAACTCAGGCTTGTTAAACCATTTGGCTGATATCAGCTGTGTAGTAAGTAGCAGGGCCAGAACTGGTTCCAAATTCTGATTCCAAAGCTCAGGTGTTAGCCACTACATTCCCTCAACTCAGTCAAGTGCCGCTCAGAGAAATGTATGCACTGAATCTGACTAGAGAGGTTAAACAACCCAATCTAGACCATTAATGACTTTGTAAAGTTTAATGGGTTTATTGGAAGCAACTATGTATGAAATAGTAACATCTTATACAGCCTGGGAGGTCTATGATAACCTCTTCACACTCTTTCTAGCGACCCTTTCTTTCTTTCTTTCTTTCTTTTTTTAAATAGTTTATTGTCAAGTTGGTTTTTATATAACACCCAGTTTCTTTAATGAGAAGAACCAGCAGTGGGAGAGAATGACTTCAGTTTCCTTGAGTCTCAATCACCCGCTCATAGCTGTATCACACATAAGGTCCACTCATTGTTCATTCACTTGTTCCACAAATATGTATCCATCTCCCAATATGTTGCTTATTGTGTGCATAGGAAATGAATGAGGCGTCCTCTCTGCTTTCAGGGAACCCCACATCCCTGGAAAAATAGGTGTAAAATGAGAATCCCATATGGAAGAGTGGTTCTCAATCAGGAGTGACTGTACCACCCAGGAGGATGTTCAACAGTATCTGGAGACATGTTGGTTGTCACAACTCAGCATGGGGTGGTGTATAGTGGGTAGAGGCCTGAGATCTTACTAAACATCCTACAATACACAGGACAGCTTCCACAGCAAAGACGATCTGGTCCGAAATGTTAATAGTGCCGAGGTTTAGAAATCCTTTGCTAAGGCGTATCACTCTCTCCAGATTTAAACCTTTTTTTAACGTTTATTCATTTTTGAGAGGTGGAGAGAGACAGAGCGTGAGTGGGGGAGGGGCAGAGAGAGAGGGAGACAGAATCCGAAGCAGGTTACAGGCTCTGAGCTGTCAGCACAGAGCCCGACACGGGGCTCAAACCCACGAACTGTGAGATCGTGACTTGAGCCGAGGTCGGACGCCCAACCGACTGAGCCATCCAGGCGCCCCACTCTCTCCAGATTTTAAGTGAGGTAATTTATGCTGGGTAAACTAGAGGAACTTATGATTCCATGATAATGAGTAGATTAAAAATGTAAGTACTCTACTCTTGGGGAAATGCTCTGATCTTATTTTTAGCTGTCTGTGAGAGTAAAACAAAAACAGAACTTTTTTTGAAGTGGGTTCATAATTCATAATGAGGAAGGGTGGGGGATTCTTCATTATTATGGGCATAAATTCCCCTTCTTCTGCCCCAGACTGCTGCACACCAAGATGTGGTTGTCTCCTGTCCAGGATTCTCAATAAATTCCCACTGCACCGCGGATAACATTCAACCTTGCTTCAAAATCTACAAGGCGCTGATAACCTAGGCTCTGCTGCCTCATGCCCTTACCTTATTCACTCTGCTTTGGCCACAATGCTCCCTAAGTTCTTTTCCCAACTCAGAGGCTTCACACATTCTGTTTCTTCTAACGTGGAAATCTCCTCCCCTCCCCCTGCCCCCTAAATCCTCACATTCTATCTCATGACCTAAAATATCATGTCCTAGAAAAGGCCACCTCTAACTTCCCCTTTCCTTTCGTCCCCTGCTTCCTGATCCATTCTCCATCCTTCCATGCCTCACTCTGTGCCTCTGATCCCTGTGTGTCTGCATGAGTTAGGCACCCTTGCTAGCTGGCTCTGAGTTGGATTCAGCTAGTGGGAAGCATGAGTAAGAGATCTGAGGGCTTTAGGAGATAGACATCCAGACATGTCCACCCCATTTCCTACTTGAATTCCATTCTTTTTTTTTTTAAAGTTTATTTATTTTGAGAGACAGAGAGAGAGAGAGAGAGAGAGAGATAAAGAGAGAGAGAACATGCAAGTTGGGGAGGGGCAGAGAGAGGGAGAGAGAGGATCCCACGCAGGGTCCACCCTGTCAGCACAGAGCCAGACACAAGGCTTGAACTCACGAACCTCGACCCCAGAAACATGAGATTGTGACCTGACCCAAAATCACGAGCTGGCCGCTCAGCCAACCGAGTCACTCAGGCGCCCCTACCTGGGTTCCATTCTGGGAGAAGCTTCCTCCCACTAGCACCAGGGCTCCAGCGCTCATTACGCCCTGGTGCCATATCCTGTCCCCCTGTCCCTCCAGTTGATGCTAGTTTTAGGTTGAGTTGGCATCTTTCCTGTGTTCCCTTAACTCTGCCCCCACCTCTGGAAGCAGTCCCTTCATTAACGCATTTTTATTTGAACCACCTAAAGGAAATTTTGTTTCTGGCCAGCAGTGTGGCATTCATACTCCTCCATCTCAATCGGTATAGATTCTTCACAGTCTCCAATTATGTCTCCTCTGAGCTCTTATGGCATTTTATAAAGGTGTGTACGTGTGTTTGTATTTTGGTTCTTTGTGTAATGTCTGTCACCTGACCCAGCACGGTTATGTTCCCCAGGGATCACGGCTGTTTGGTTAATGACAGCTGAATGGATGGATTAGAGGGCAGACAGTGTCATTGTCGAGGACAGACACCTAATCTTTTCATGGAATAAATTACAAACTATATTAATATAAGGGATTTATGGGTAAGTAAACTGACATATGTGACGGAAACTGCTTAACGCTTTACGTGCATGCATACACACATGCATTCAACTGACATTTGTCCAGACCTTGCCAGCACCCCGTTCTTCATTACGCATTGGGAGCAGAGGCATGGAAAGGAGACATCTCTTTTAAACTCCAAGGCTCACAGAGCAGCGGGGAAGACGGAAATGTAAAGATAACGGGGCATACAAGAGACTTGAGCCAGGAGCACAAGGATGTCAAGAAAGAGACTGCTATCAAAGTGGGAAGATTCACAAGGGAGGCACCTGGAAATGTATAAAAAAAAAAAAATACGAGAGCATGTTTTCCATGTTGTTATAAAAAAACAATGATTAATCGTAATTAGTTGTAATCATAAATTCTTTATTGTTTCTCAAATTCAGAGAGGAAAGGATGGAAGCAACATCCATGCCAAATGTACTGCTTCGGGGTAAGGTCTCAGCTCAGACAAGAGTCCAGTCGGGATTGCCAGGTAAAGAGGCAATGACATGACAATTTCCCGGGTTTTACTTTAAGAGCCCAGGCCTGTGAGTCCAGACGGTGATGGAAGCCCGAGCAGTGCAATCATGGAAGGTGTCAAGTTTGATGCACATGTGTGTGCCACTGGGTGGTACAATGAGGGTCTGTGATTACAATATGACATTTATAATCCTCAAGGTAACAGTTGGGTTCACCCTCATTCTTTCTGTCTGGAAATATCAAGAAATATTCTAACATCTTTTTTCGCTGAACTAATATTTTTTTAACCCTCTGGTGTAGAGGAAAACTGTTATTTCAACAAATGCTTTTATCATCTTCATAGTTTGGTCAATGAGCTGCCCCAGTGCAGAGAGGTCACGATGAGTCACAAATCATTCTGATTGGAACCAAATAATCACGGAGGTCCTGTCCTCAGCCATTAGAGCGGGAGTTGGCAAACTTTGGCTATAAAGGGCAGCTAGTAAGGACCTTAGGCTTCGTGAGCCATGTGGTCTCTCTTGCGACAAGTCGACGTCGTTGTCATAATGTGAACTCGGCCAGAGACGATACGTAAATGAGCAGGCATAGTCATGTTTCAATCAAACTTTGGTTATAAAAACAGACGGCAAGCCAGATTTGGGTTGTGGGCTCTAGTGTGCCGGCCCTGCACCAGACTATACAGAAGGATAGGAAGCAAACGAACTGGGAACAAGGGCAACAAGTGGGAAAAAAGGAAGTCACTGATGGCAACACTGTGGGTACCAAAAGGAGAATAGTCTAGTTGTACAAGACACTAGGGAAGCGACAAGAAATCAAGAAACTGTGACTGAACGCATATTCTGCCTTGTGATGAAATAAAAGTCACTGGTAGAATGTCCCATCGACTATGGCTACTCTGTTAAACAGTTCCTGTTTTGAAGAATGCAAATACATATAGACTTCAGAAATAGGAGCTAACTGTGACATAGATGAGCTCTGAAAACACGATGCTAAGTGAAAGAAGCCAGACACCAAAGGCCACATATTTTACGATTCCACTTGTATGAAATGTCCAGAGGAGGCAAATCCATAGAGACAGAAAGCAGATTAGTGGTTGTGGGGGGCTGGGGAAGAACTAGGGAATGACTGCTAATGGGCACAAGGTTTCTTTTGGGGTCATGAGAATGTTCTGAATTAGATAGCGGTGGAGACACAGCTTTGTAAATGAACCAAACCCCACTGAATTGTACACTTTCTTTTGTAATAATTTTTTTAAACATTTATTCATTTTTGAGAGACAGAGCACAAGCAGGAGAGGGGCAGAGAGAGAGGGAGACACAGAATCGGAAGCAGGCTCCAGGCTCTGAGCTGTCAGTACAGAGCCCAATGTGGGGCTCGAAACCACGAACCATGAGGTCATGACCTGAGCCGAAGTTGGATGCTCAAACGACTGAGCCACCCAGGCGCCCCTGAATTGTACGCTTCAAAAGGGTACATTTTGCGGCACACAAATTATATCTCAATTTACAAAAGGGAGTAGGACATTCCCACACAATGTTTCTATCCCTCGGGAAGGTGATTCGAGGCAATATACATTAATATATTAAAAGTTCTACAAATGTGGGAAGCAAAGGAGAATTAGGAGCTAAGAAGGTGTGGAAACTGAAGAGCACCAGGAAGGAAGGAAGGAAGGAAGGAAGGAAGGAAGGAAGGAAGGAAATAAAGAAATGATTTCTGCAGCTGGGATAGTTCCGTATTCATCGATTCAAACACAAAACGGGCTCTATCACGTCCTAGAGCAATTCAAAGGTAATACTTTACCTTTCCATATCCCTGGAAAATGCCCACAGATACCTGATCTGTTTATGTGAGTTAACAGATTTTCCTGGACATAAAATGATTATCGCCAGGCACTGGGCGGGGAGCTTTTCATATCTGCAGGCCTTTTCCATAGTTCCGCAGGTTGTGCATTATAAATCCCACTTTACAGATGAGCAAACTGATTGTCAAAGGTCATGCTCCTTCCCTCATCCCCGACCTCATGCATCTCAGGCTGTTCTTGCTCTTTCCCCTCCCCCATAAGCTTATGGGCCTTCCTTCACATCCACCCTAGCTGGTCCCTCTGCCTGGCATGCCCGTCATATGGCTGGCTCCTTACTCATGTCACCTCCCACAGAGACGGTCCTTGTCTGCTGTCCTAGAAGAGCGACAATTCACTCTATTTAATCCTCTGCAAAGCCCTTACCATCAGGTATTTTCTCTTCCCTGCCTCTCTTCTCTCACTCATCCCTCCCTCTTTCTTCTTTCCTTCCTTCCATCTTCTTTCTCTCCTCCCTTCCGTCTTCTCTCCCTTTCCCCTTCCTCCAGAACATAAGCCCTAACAAGAACATGAGCTCTCTGTGCTGTTTACTGATGGATCACCTGCCCCTGGCTCATTTTAGGCACTCTAATATTTTTCGAAAGAAGTAATGAATGTAGACGAAACTTGGCCAAGTTTCCTATGTCTAGCTAAATGATTAAAGATCTTAATCCCATGGCACACGGTCTTGACGCTGCGGAGGGCTAACCAATAAATGGGTCTTCCAATAACCACAAACTTCAGAAGGTCCTAACCAACACTGACCATTTACTACTGCCCCCACCCCCAAAGTTCCATGTCTGAGACAAGTTTCTGCCTGGAGAGAGTTTTTATTACCTACTCATAAAGCCCTGAATCATGTGGTTTACAGGGCAAGTGCTAATGCAGTCATAATTATATTGGTGAGAACACATTGTCATAGAAATGTAGCAAACATAGACACAGGCATTTAAGAGAAACCAGCTGCTCTCAACACAAGATCAACCATCACAGAGAAACCAGTTAGCAGGCACCCAGCTCAGGAACTTGAGCTGACTGACTGAAAGCGACACACCCTGTAACTCGCC
>NW_027529545.1:777547-808060 GCF_008692635.1 Crocuta crocuta
GCCGAGTAAAATGACAGTTTGCACCGGCACCTCGGGGTAAGCACCTCACTACCGGGAGAGCAATGCACTTGGGAGCAATCTATAATTGAGACAGAGATACCACCTTCCCCAAGACGGCGACTGCTATTCATTGGCGTTTAATCAACCCAAGCACAAAATAAGCGTACACTTCAGTCTGTGGGTGATTTCCTTTCTTTTCTCTTTGGAAGCAGATCAAGAAACAAGAAGGGACATGACTTCATTATAAATTCAGCACTTACCTAGGCTTTTTTTTTTCCCTTTGTAATCTTTGAAACAACAGTTGATCCATTAAGAGACTTGAAGGTGAAAAATGTCAAGTCTTTGACCTTTCCTTAATTCACACATACTTACTGAGCCAAGGAAAACATACTCACCCGCCCCCACACTCCATCTCCCCACAATTACTGCTCTCTATGGACTCAGTGATGATTCTAGAGCAAAGGTTCCCAGCCTAGGCACTACTGACATTTTGGATCAGGCAGTCCTCTGTGGCAGGGGCTGTCCTGCGCACTGAAGGATGTTAACAGCCTTGCCGGCCCCAAGAGCACCCATTCCTCACCGCAGCAAACAAACATGCCTCCAGCTTGAAAACCATCATTTGCAAAAACTGGAAGAAAAACGAGCAGCAAATACTCTCTGCTTTCCTCTTTTAACACATCAAATGAGTTAACATTTGATTTCTTATCCATTGTAAACTTATAAATCCAGAATGCGCACGCATTGCTCCTGTATCATTTGCTGCTGGGTTGGAATAAAACGACCCCACGGAGTAAGCGACACGCTACTCAGAGAGCAACGCATTTTGCTCAGTACCTTACTGAAATGCCACAAGGGCAAGGGCACTGTAGGAAGACTCCCCGAAATCCACTGCAGAACTGTATGCCTTCGTCAAGAGTTGTATGCCGAGATTCTGCTTTTTAAAAACAAGGGCCTGGAAATGCCTCTGAAACTCTGCAATATTTGTAGTTGGTGAAAGAATCTTAAAATCGGTTTCAAACCAGACATTTAAAGATCATAATATTTGTACGGGGAGCTCTTGAAGGAGAAAGAAGAGAGCTGGTTTTAGTTTGAAACCAATGAAAAAACAAGTCGTTTGTCTCTGCCTTCTGCTAAAATAACTAACCTTTCTTAATGACGATGTGTTTAGATTAATGACACAGAGGACAGAACTCGCCTTGGTATTGGCCTTGTGAGACTTTACAATTCTGAAAAGGCCATTAATCAGCAAACGATCTATAAAGACAACCTAAAGACAATCTCTTCCAACTGCCTCATTCTCTTGTCTTGGTTATAATCCAAGAGCAAACCCTCCAAGGCTAAATCTCACTACCCATAAAACTCCTTATCTGCCTTTCCTTGGTAAAGGCCACTAACCAAATCTCTACAGACTGTTTTTCCCATGGGGGAATGAGGCTGTGAGTTTGTTCAGTAGGTGGGAAGGAAGACTAAGCAAGAAATCGAAGATAAATCTTCATTGGCGTTCTCATGTAAAGCTGACACGGATTTAGAAAAAGCTTTTCTTTGGGATTTTCATAAACTTTACTGTTTGCCCGGGAACAATGTATTCTAATTGAAAGAGCGCGTTTTTAAAGCTGTTGACAATCACACATGGGTTATTTCACATCGCACAGGAAGCTGACCACTGTAACATTCCTATGCCATAGTCACAGTATCGCCCGATTTCGTTTTCTTTCAGGATTTTCTTGTATGATGTTTTATGGTTTGTGACTTAGCACCAGATGCGCATTTGGCACGGATGGTATGATTTCTTTAAAAGGCTGTTTACAGAGAGATGAAAAGTTGAACAGTATTATTTTAATCTTTTTTTTTTTTCCTGATGGGTTTATGACTTGCTTTGTTCAAGGCCCACATGTTTGTTTGGCTGAAAAGAAAAAGATTTGCCATTGTCTGCCTCAACCTAACTTGTGGTTTTGCTCTAAGCCCTCTATGAGTAGCCTGCATCTTGTGATCCATTTAATACCTTGCTTTTCTTATTAACAAAACCCAAAGTAGGCCATGTTCAGGGCGATCAGCAGGAAAGAATGCGGCTCATCAGAGAGGGTGGGTGTGTACCCAGCATTCTTCTCCAAGAAGAGTGGCTCACCACAGATGGAGGAAGGGAGGTGTTTGGGAAGTCTGGGCCCCTTGTCTAACTTTTGATTCGGGGCCTTCTGAGCTTTTTTTTTTTTTAAGTTTATTTATTTATTTTGAGAGAAATAAAGACAGTGTGAGTGGGGAGCGGCAGAGAGAGGGGGAAAGAGAGAATCCCAAGCAGGCTCCGCGTGGGGCTCGAACCCAGGAACCATGAGATCATGACCTGAGTCAAAACCAAGAGTTGGACGCTTAACCGACTGAGCCACTCAGGTGCCCCCTTCTGAGCTTTTATTAATGACAATTTAAAACACACTTCCTGGGGCGCCTGAGTGGCTCAGTCAGTTAAGCGTCTGACTTCGGCTCAGGTCATGATCTCACAGTTTGTGGGTTTGAGCCCCACATCGGGCTCTGTGCTGACAGCTAGCTCAGAGCCTGGAGCCTGTTTCAGATTCTGTGTCTCCTTCTCTCTCTGACCCTCCCCTGCTCACGCTGTCTCCCCCTCTCTCAGGAATAAATAAAAAACATTAAAAATAAATAAAAATAAAACACGCTTCCTTTCTATAGGTGTCCCACCAACTAATTCAACAGCTGCTTGTGGGGCCATATTGGCATCGTGGACTCAGTCTCAGAGGAGTCCAAATGCTTCCAAATAACCTTCAAGTAATTTCTAAAATAACTGATCATGAATAGTTACGAATCTTGTAGTTATAAGACAAGGAAATTGATGATTTGAATACTACTTGAATAAGAGAGTGCTGCTCTTTTCNTGGTTGCTAATATTAAGGTGATCTAACGTACATTAACCCATTCACACTACTACACAGCAAATGTCTTGTGGACCAGCCATTCTCTGTACCGTGTCTTCCATTTTCAGATGGAAAATACTACGTAAAAGGTAACTATTTAAGAAGCATGAGGACAACAGGAGTCGTACTTAGAACAAATCAGGCCTGTGCAGCAGAACATTCCCGTTCAGTTTCCTTCACTCCCACGGTACAATTCACTGGAGTTTAACAATCCATGTGCGCTCCTCC
Organism: Crocuta crocuta; assembly: GCF_008692635.1. Taxonomy (NCBI): domain Eukaryota; kingdom Metazoa; phylum Chordata; class Mammalia; order Carnivora; family Hyaenidae; genus Crocuta; species Crocuta crocuta. The sequence goes on from NW_027529545.1 coordinate 780,697, forward strand.
GTGCCCAATATCAGTTCCCTTTATGAAGAGCCAAACGGAGCATCGGCACCAGAATGGAAACCTTGCAGTGAGTGTTGCTAGCTGCATTATTGTATTCAGTACGTGCAATTTCTCCCCTTTTACTAAGAGGTCAAATATTTTTCCAGAGTCACGAAGCCAATAAGGGGCTGAGGCAAGCCTCGAAGCCAGCTCTGTCCAAGCCCGTAGTCACCTGGAAGAGTAAGTCCTCACCCTGAGGGGGAGAGCTGTCGGCTGCCATGGTGAGAACACAGTCACTGGAACCACCGATATCTCAATTGCCAGAGCAGAAGTAGGTTTGCTAAGACACTAACGCGGGAGGGGTCTCAGCAGTCAACATCAGTGCTCATTGCTAAGTACTGTTCCCTTATGTTACTCCCTCGCTGAGACAAGCAAATGGCAGAATTGCTACTCCTTAAAAATCTCACCGGTGCAAAACAGTCACTCCTGCTTTCTTCTCCAGACTTTGCCAATCAGCTGTTCCTTATTCTGTCAGCTCTTTAAATGGACAGAGAGTGGGCAATGAGTGGGCGGCTGGCCTTTGAAGGCACCTTCGAGGACAATATGGCAGCCGCAGACTGAAGCCCTGTGTTCTGAAGCAGGAGCTGTTTTATGGTTATGGACGCCTAGACCACAGGGGGCGGGGCGAGGCCTTACCTTCGCAACTGGCTCTGCCAAGGGGGCACTGACAGCTGTGGCTGTGACCCGTACAATCCCTGACATTCTCCTTTTAGAGCAATTACTCTTGGCAGCTCCCGACCCCATAATGTGTCCCTCTAGATCCCGCTCTCTGCTTCGTTCCTCACTAGGTTCACATGCTTGCTTTGTCACCTTGCATTAAAACATGTCCTGGGGCACCTGGGTGGCTCAGTCGGTTGTGCGTCCGACTTCGGCTCAGGTCATGATCTCACAGCTCGTGAGTTCGAGCCCTGCATCGGGCTCTGTGCTGACCGCTCAGAGCCTGGAGCCTGTTTCAGATTCTGTGTCTCCCTCTCGTTCTGCCCCTCTCCCACTCATACTCTCTCTCTGCCTCAAGAATAAACATTAAAAAAAATTAAAAACAAAACAAAACAAAAAAACCCAAACAAGCAAAAGTATCCTGACTAGTCTGTTTTGTGCACAGGACTTGGAGGCCCTCACAAGTGGATATGGTGCTCATGATTTTGGATTGCCCAAGGGTCTAGCATCCATGCCTGGCATGCCTTGATGATCCCCTTCCCTATTTTGGTTTATATTCTATGCAAATTCTCATCTGAATTCTTTATTTTATTTTAATGTTCATTTATTTTTAAGAGAGAGAGATAGATAGAGCATTAGTGGAGGAGAGGCAGAAAGAGAGGAAGACACAGAATCCGAAGCAGTCTCCAGGCTCTGAGCTCTCAGCACAGAGCCCAATTTGGGGCTCGAACTCACAAACCGTGAGATCACAACCTGAGCTGAAGTCGGACGCTTAACCGACTGAGCCACCCAGGCGCCTCTCATCTGAATTCTTTAAATATCACTGATTCAAGTATCTACCCAGCTTTACAACAATAATTTACCACCTTGCTTCCTCACTCAACTTTGCTTCTATTATTGATTTATCATCCCTTAGATTTCTAGTGCAAGTCAGAAAAGTAAAGAGGAAACATTGCCGACTCGGGAGTCACGAGCTAGCTATGTGGCAAGGGGTGTCCAGAATCATGCTGAGCTTATCATTCGCATTTCTAAGGAGAGAGCTGAGTGGGTTAGAAGGGCGAAAAGGGTAGAAAGGAAGGAAGGAAAAGAAGGAAAGGAAAAAAAAAAGGAAGGAAAAGAAAGCAAGAAAGTTCAGTCTTATATGGTGGTTGCAGAAATTTAGAGAATGTGTTTTATAAGCACCTGGCATTTAACGGTCATTTATTTGATGGCAACCATCCATTTTGGTGTTTCTAACTCTGAGGCCAAATAGAAGATACACCACATATTGGAGTAAGAGAAGATGTGTCTTTAATTTTTTTTGTCACCATGATGGTATTTGTAGGTGGATTTTCTTGTTGGTTTTGTTCAGTCTCATTGAACTTTTTATTTATAAAGTGAATTCATATTATATTTAGTTCTTACTTGTGTTAACATCAACCTTCTAACACCAGGCTGCCATTACTAATATTACTGGGATGTGGCCTCTCTACTTTGGTTTCTGCTCTTTAATACAAGTGTTATTCATCCTTCCTCCCCACTCCCTCATGCAAATGTTAGTGGGAATAATGGGCAAACAGACTTAACATTTTCTAAATATATAACAGGCCCTCAAAACATTGTTTTAGAGATAATTGTATTGAGTTTGGGCAAAATGATCAATTATTGGCCAGCATGCGAGTACAACAAGAAACGATAAATAGTGTAGAGCTTGTCGAAACCTTAGGTTTCTAATTGTGCAAATAGGCCACGGCACGAAGGTTAGCAGAAAAAATCTTATGACAGTATAAGGCCAGAACAGAAGCCCTTGGGGTATTTTATAAAAATATCATGATTGGAAACCATCATTACAGAAAAGCATTCATTTCTGAATGCTTAGAAATGTGCCCTTCCCCAACCAAGCTACCAGCCTCAGTGGACTCTTTGATCATAGCCGGTAAGGCCCTGAGCAGAGGACTCAGCTGAGCTATGCCTGGATTCCTGACCCACAAACCTGTGAGATGATACATGTGTATTGTTTTAGGCCTCTAAGTTCTGTGGTAATTCATTAGCCAGCAATAGATTAGTAATGCAAGGGCCTCCCCAGATGGCCCACTAAAACCAACTGGCTTGCCACATGTAGCCACCAGTCTGGGACCCGTGAAGACAATGATGCTCGTTTTCACAGTGACAGATACTACAACTCCTCCACTACATCATACCCAGAAAAGAGGCTAAAAACAACATGGTAAACACATTGCCACCTGGGCCTAGTACATTTGCTTAACTTCTGTGTCAAAACCAGAAAAGATGCAACCATTAGGCAGAGAAACAGTCAACTATTACATAGATGCAATAAACCAGTGCACATTAACAAAGAACAAGTACATACTGACTGATAGAGGAGTTTTAGAAATCACTTGAGTTAGCCAGGCTGCAGCTAGAGAGAATTCCAACCTAAAGTGAGATTTATTTATTTATTTATATTAATTTTTTAGGTTTTTTATTATTTTTTAATGTTTAGTTATTTTTGAGAGAGAGACAGAGTGTGAGTGGGGGAGGGACAGAGAGAGAGGGAGACACAGAATCCAAAGCAGGCTCCGGGCTCTCAGCTGTCAGCACAGAGCCCGACGCGGGGCTCGAACCCATGAACCATGAGATCGTAACCCGAGCTGAAGTCGAATGCCTAACTGACTGAGCCACCCAGGAGTCCCTAAAGTGAGATTTAAAATTGGAGAGTGACTGAGTCATCCGCTCAGGAAGTATTTTGGTATCCTGGTTGGTTAGGCTAGCCTGTGTGGCTTCCTCCTCAGGGAATAGTTCTTTGGATGAGAAAGTTTCCATCTTTTACAGAGCTTTTATTTAAAATAGAGAGTCAAGACTCAAATTCAACAAATGTCTGGCCCAATTACATCTAGTAATATGAGAAATTATGGTACTTCCCCTGGCTTTAAAAATTAGTCAAAGCTCTTTTGGAATTTTAAAAATGCCTCCTATTTGTTTGATATTGTTTTTCTCTTCGTTTACAGATTGGCCTTTATGTTTAATATCAGTTCCTGTGTGTGAATATTGGAAGTGACAATATACATTTGATAATTTCTATACTAATGGGAAACCACGGCTCTAAACTTTATTAACAAAATGCAGAAATTTGTGACTTTCTGTTCTGAGGTGAACACTTATACTAAGTTATGCACCATCAGCACTATTTCTTGGTATTTAGTACACAGCCTTTGGGGTTAAATAGTCCTGCTTTTGAATTCTGGCCAAATTCACTTCATAACTAGGAGGCTTTAACATCCCTGACCCTCAGCTTTATAATCTGTAAAGGGGGATAGATATAAAATCCTTAAGATGGAGGTTTCCATATAAAGGAAATGACATAACGTATGTGAAATGTTTATACTGTGCTTGGCACATAGTAAGTAGCTGTTACCATGTTTTAAAGATTTTTGTCTTCTGTTCTCTGCAACTTAAATATGATATGGCTAGGTGTATACTTTTTGTATTTATCCTGCTTGGTGTTTTTTGATCCTCCTGGATTTACAGTTTGGTTTCTGTCATTCATTTTGGAAAATTCTCAGCCATTATTACTTCAATTATTTTTTCTGCTCCTTTCTTTTTTCTTCTCGTATTCCCATTAGGTGTTTACCTTTTGTAATTATCTCACAGTCCTTGGATATTCTGTTGCTTTTTTGTTTTCTTTCCTTTTTTTCTGTTTGCTTTTCAGCTTGGGAAGTTTCATTTGCATATCTTTCAGCTCACTGACTGTTTTTTTTTTTTAATGTTTTATTTATTTCTAGGAGAGAGAGAGAGAGAGAGAGAGACAGCGTGAGCAGGGGAGGGTCAGAGAGAGAGGGAGTCACAGACTGAAACAGGCTCCAGGCTCTGAGCTGGCAGTCAGCACAGAGCCCGACGCGGGGCTCGAACCCACGAACCGCGAGATCATGACCTAAGCGAAAGTCGGACGCTTAACCGACTAAGCCACCCAGGCGCCCCTCGGCTCACTGACTCTTTAACTACAGTCTCCTAATGAGCCCATCAAAGGCATTCTTCATTTCTCTTACTATATCTTTTTTTCATGTTTTATTTTATATTTGAGAGAAAGGGAGAGACAGAGACAGAGACTGAACAGGGGAGGTGAAGAGAGATGGAGACAGAATCTGAAGCAGGCTCCAGGCTCTGAACTGTTAGCACAGAGCCTGACATGGGGCCCCAACTCATGAGCAGTGAGGTCATGATTTGAGCCAAGGTCAGACGCTTAACCGACTGAGCCACCCAGGTGCCCCTCTGTTACTATATTTTTGATTTCCAGCATTTCTTTTTCATTTTTTCTTAAGAGTTTCCATTTCTCTGCTCTGTTACCTGCCTGTTCTTGCATGTTGTCTATTTCTTTCCATTAGAGCTATTAGCATAGTAATTGTAGTTATCTTAAATTCCTCATCTGATAATTCCAAATTCTCTACCATATCTGAGTCTGGTTATGATGCAGGGAATTCTTTTCCTATTTAGAACTGAAAGAAAAGTATTTTATTAGAATGCTCATTTAAAAAAATCAATTCTGGGAACTTCTAAAGAAAGTGATGAATGATATATTAGTTTTCTATTGCTGCATAACGATTACAACAAATTTAGTGAATTAAAAAGATACTTTATTAGCTCACAGTTCTGTAGGTTTGAAATCTGGATGGGCTCTATTGGGTTCTATGCTCAGGGTTTCACAAGGCTGAAATTACAATGTTTTCAGTCAGGGCTCTTTTCTGAAGGCTCTGGGAAGGAATTTACTTCCAAGATCACTCAGATTGTTGGCCGATTTAAGTTCCTTGTGGGTGTAGAACTAAGATCCCTGTTTCCTTGCTAGCTGTCAGTGGAAGGTTGCTCAGCTCCCATAGGTTGCTCTTCCATTCCTGCACATGGCTCCTTCCATCTTCAAAGCCAGCGATGGTGCATCAAATCTTTTTTGTGCTTCAAGTCTCTCTGTCTTCCCCTCTGCCACCAGCCAGAAAATGTTCTTTGCTTTTAAGGACTCATGGAACCAGATCATGCCCACCCAGATAGTCTCCTTAAGGTCAACTGTGCCATATAAAGAACATAGTCATGGGAGTGATATCCCACAATATTCACAGCTTCCAGGGCTTAGCGAAGGATGTATATATAATCCTGCCTACCAAGGATGGGTATCTGGAGGACTTTCAGGATGGGAGGAAGTCAGGTGAATTTAGCACATGAGAAAATTTTCTAAAAACTGGGCCAATTCAGTCTGATAAAAAAGAAATGGGCAACAGGGTTTACATTTTTCAATACCTGTATATAGAAAAAATGGTATACATACATTCATTCCATCAACAAGATTAGGTACCTATTATGTGCCAAAGTATGAATCAGATGTTGGAAACATAGAGATGACTAAGGCCTGCTTCTGCTCTCAGGAAGCTCACAGTTTGGTGTCCAGAGAGGAGAAGCTGGCATGAAAACCTGCAAGATGTTCCTGTCTGGTAGATTTCTCTAGGACAATCCTATGTTGCTTCCCTCTATGATGACATTATATGTGGTAAGCATCAAACCTCCTTCCTGTGAAGTCCATCTCTGTAAGACCTTCTACGAAGCCCCTTATTATGATGCCCTTTTTTGTGGTGAGCCTCTCTGATGCAGTCAGTCTGTGATGCCCCTCTCTGTACTGTCTCTCCCTATAGTGCCCCCCCAACAGCGCTCCTCTTCATTATGCCCCTCTATGAAGCTATCACCTAACACGCCTGTTTTTAAGAACCTCCTCTCTGAGAAGCCACTCTTCTTGAAAATGACATTTTTTATTGTGGCAGAATATTTACAACATAAAATTTACACTTTAAATAATTTTTAAGTGTACTGTTTAGTGGCCGGAAGTAAATTTGTACCACTGTATAACCATCACCTCTATTTCTGAAAGTTTTTCATCCTGCCAGATTGAAATTCTGTATACATTAAACAACAGCTCCCCATTTCCTCCGGTCCCCACCCCAAGGCCCTAGGAACCTCTATTCTCCTTTCTTTATTTTTCATTTTATTTGAAAAATTTATTATGCTTCTCTTTGCTTTCCCTGCCCCCCAGCTTTATTGAGGTACAATTGACAGATTAAATTGTGTATATTTAAAGTGTGAAGCATGGTGATTTTTGGTATGTATATACTGTGAAATGATGACCATGCTCAAGTTAATTGACATATCCATCACCTCATACAGTGACCTTTTGTGTGTGTGTGTGTGTGTGTGTGTGTGTGTTGAGAATACTTTAGATTTTCTCTCTCAGTAAATTTTAAGTATACAATACAGTATTATTAACTACAGTCATCATACTGTAAATTAGATCCTCAGAACTTACTATCTCATAACCAGAAGGATGCACTCTTTGACCAACTTGTCTTCATTTCCGCTGCCCCCAGGCGCTGGCAACCATCATTCTACTCTGTTTCTATTGAGTTTGACTGTTTGATTCCACATACAACTGATACCACAAAGTATTTTTCTTTCTTTGTTTGGCTTATTCCAGTTATAATAATATCCTCTAGTTTCATCAATCTTGTGAACTGTAGGATTTCCTTCTTTTCAATGGTTAAATACTATGCCATTCCTCACCCCTCCATAGATCTATATCTACAGTATCAGATTTTCTTTATTCATCCATCAGCAAGCAGGCACTTAGGCTGCTTCCATGTCTTGGCTACTGTGAATAAAGCAGCAGTGAACAAGGGAGTGCAGATATCTCTTTGAGATACTGATTTCATGTCCTCTGGATATACAGCCAGAAATAGAATCACTGGATCATATGGTAGTTGTATTTTTAATTTTTTGAGAAAAACTATGTTATTTTCCATAATCGCTGTACCAATTGGCATTTCACCAACACTAAACAAAAGATTCCCTTTTCTCCACATCCTCACCCACATTTGTTAACTCTTATCTTTTTGACAACAGCCATTCTAACAGGTGTGAGGTGATAATTCAGTTTTGATTTGTATTTCCCTGATAATTAGTGATGCTGAGCACCTTCCCATATACTTATTGGCCATCTGTATGCTTTCTTTGGAAAAATGTCTATTCAGGTCTTTTTGCCAGTTTTTAATCATAGTATTTATTATTTTGCTATTCAGTTGTAGGAGTCCTTTACGTATTTTAGAAATTAACCTCTTTCAGATACATAGTTTGCAAATATTTTCTCCCATTCTCTAGGTTGCTTTTTTCATTTTGCTGATTGTTTCTTTTCCAGGCCAGAGTCTTTCTGGTTTGATGTAGTCCTAATTGTTGATTTCTGCTTTTGTTTCTTCTGCTTTTGGTGTGATATCCAAAAAAGTCATTACCACGACTAATTGTCAGAGAGCTTTTTCTCTACGTGTTTTTCTAGGAGTTTTATGGTTTTAGATCTCACATTTAAGTCTTTAATCCATTTAGAGTTAATTTTTGTGAGTGGTGTAAGATAGCGGTCCAGTTTCATTCTTTTGCATGTGGATATTTAGCTTTCCCAACACCATTTATTAAAGAGACTGTTCTTTCTTGATTGTGTGTTCTTGGTGCCCTTATCAAAGATTAGTTGACCAGATATATGTGGGTTGATTTCTGGGCTTTCCAGTCTGTTCCACTGGACTGTGTGTCTGTTTCTATGTTGGTACCATACTGTTTTGACGAGTATAGTTTTGTAATATAGTTTGAAATCAGAAAGTAAGATGCATTTGGCTTTGTTTTCTTTCTCAAGTTTTGTTGATCTTTTCTATTGTTTTTCTAGTTTCCATTTCATATATTTCTGCTCTAATCTGTATTTCCTCTCTTCTTTTAACTTCGGACTTAGTTTTTTCTTCTTTTTCTAGTTCCTGGAGGTGTGAAGTTAGGTTTTTCATTTTAGATCTTTCTTTTTTCTTATTCTTTTTATTTTTTAAAAAAAATGTTTTAAAATGTTTATTTATTTTTGAGAGAGAGAGAGCGAGAGAGACAGAGAGAGAGCACGAGCACAAGCAGGGACGGGGCAGAGAGAGACAGGGACACAGAATTTGAAGCAGGCTCCAGGCTCTGAGCTGTCAGCACAAAGCCCGAGATGGGGCTTGAACACATGAGCCATGAGATAATGACCTAAGCTGAAGTTGGATGCTAACCAACTGAGCCACCCAGTTTCGTAATGTCAGCATTTATTGTTGTAAACTTCCCTTTTACAACTGCTTTTGCTGCATCTCATAAGTTTTGATACATTGTGTTTTCATTTCAATTTTTGATTTCTCTTTTTTAAAAGTTTATTTGAGAGGGAGAGTGAGAGAGCAAGAGAGAGACAGAGAGAAAGAGAGAAAAAGAAAGAGAAAGAGAATGGGAGGAATAGAGAGAGAGGAAGAGTGAGAGAATCCCAAGCAGGCTCCACACTGTCAGTACAGAGCCTGATGTGGGGCTTAAACTCATGAACTGTGAGATCATAACCTGAGCTGAAACCAAGAGTCGGATGCTTAACTGACTGAGCCACCCAGGCGCCCCCTTTTTGATTTCATCTTTGACCCACTGGTTGTTCAGGAGGGTGTTGTTGAAGTTCTACATTATTTGTGAATTTCCTAGCTTTCCTCTTGTTACTGATTTTTTTAGTCTCATGCCATTGTGATCAGAAAAGGTACTTGATGTGATCTCAATCTTTTAAAATTTGTTAAGACTTTGTTTTGTGATTTAACATATGGTTTATCCTGGAGAATGTGCTGTGCAAATGAAAAAGAATGTGTATTTTGCTGTTGTTTAATGTAATGTTCTATATATTTCTGTTAGGTGCATTTGATATAAAGTATAGTTCCAAAGTATGCCCATTATTTCCTTAGTGATTTTCTGTGATCCCTAAGATCACTTAGTGATGATCTATCCATTGTTGAAAGTGGAGTATTCAATCTCCTACTTTATTGCATTGCTGTCTATTTTTGCCTTCAGATTTGTTAATATTTACTCAATATATTTAGATGCTTCAATGTTGGGTTCATGTATATTTACAATTGTTATATCTTCTTGATAAACTGACATCTTTATCATTATATAATGACCTTCTTTTTTCTTGTTAGAGTTTTTCATTTAAAGTCTATTTTGTCTGATGTAAATACAGCTGCCCCAGATCTCTTTTGGCTTCCATTTGCATGAAATATATTTTTCTACCCCTTCACTTTGAGTCCCAAGTGTGTCTTTAAGGTAAAGTGAGTCTCAGGCCTTTTCTATGGATGCTCTAGTCCACACTTCTTGTTCCCTCTTGGATGAGAGATTCTTAAGATTGTATGCCTCCTCTTGATCCCGCAATCCAGGTTGGATGCTGAGAGCCTCCCAACTGTTTTCCTTAGGTGAGTGCCCTAAAATGCTCAAGTTTGTGAACATGCTTCCAGCCCCACAGAGTTGAGCAGGCTTTCTGTGCTTGCTCACCAGCTGTCTGCGAAGGGTTGCACTTGTCATTTGTGGGAGCATGTGCTGGGAACTGGCCACGGCTGGGGAAGGAGAGTGTGTGTGAGGTGTGTGGGCTGTTGTGGGTACCCATGGGCCAGTTGGTAGGAGCCTGCAGGCAACCTCTCCCCAGTGGCTTGTGGGCAGGCTTCCTGATGGAGTCTGTGAACTGGTTAATAAGAAGCACTGTATAACAGTTACTAGTGTTTCTTTGATGAGGTCCAAGCCCTGGCTGTTGTGCTTTGAGTCTCTCCCAACTCCTCAGCCTTGCAGATCACCTCAGTAATACAAGTGAGTGAAAAAGAAATGGGTCTCTTGGACAGCTGGAGAAGTCAGGTGGCCATTCACACACTCTCACTTTCCCCCCACACCTGAGGTGGTCTGTCCTGGCACTGAGCTGTGTTGCCTTGGGAGAGACTAGAGAAGTTGAGAAATTTGTCCAAATTAACATAGCTGAGAAGTGGGGAAGCTAGAATTCAAACCCAGGAAGTCTGGCTCAGAATCTATGCTCTCAGGCATTGAGTTGACAAATCGACAAATGTTTTTTTTGAAGATTGACCATATGCCATCTACAAGACATAGATATAGTTCTTGTGCTTACTAAGGAGTCAAGTCCAGAGAGAGAGAGAGAGAGGGGCTTCCAATGATAGGGATTCACATACACACTGACTGCATGTATGTGAGTGGTGAAAAATATGGTTGGCAAAGTAGGCAAGGGCTAGATTGAGAAGAGGAGTTTTGCCATGGGCACTGGAAGTTGGAACTATGAGGGATCAGACTAGAATTGATTCATGATGAAGTTTCCAATGAGGAGTGTGAAATGAAGAAAGTATAGACAGTTTAATAATTTCTTAATATGGTTAAATGTATTTTCTATTAAAAATTCTCTTTATACTAAGATTATGTCCTGCTTGCATTTTTTGATGGCAAAATGTCCACTTTTTTGATGTTTTGTAAGTTTTTTATGTTATGCCATTAGTGGCAAAATGTAAAGTCATGTTGGTTCCCTGCCATTAAAGAAAAATATTGGTGCCCCTAGCAGCATGACAGTGTTGTGGCATGGGTATACCTGCTTTTAATGAGCTCTGCTCTGCTTTATCCATCCTTGCCACCATGGCATCCATTTGAGATTGCAGGTCAGGTACAGCATTTTTTATTTTATCTTGACTAGTTTTTACTCCTTTTATCTTTGCAGAAAGGGATTCAGCAATGCAGGGGACAAAACTATGGAGAAAAATGAAGCAGAAAAAAATGAGTGAGAGTAAGGCAAAAGAGCATGATTTAAGAATTAGAGAACTCAGTGACTCATTAAAAAGGAATAACATCAGAATCACAGGGGTTCCAGAAGCTAAAGAGAGAGAAAAAGGTTTATGTGAGCAAATCACAGCAGAAAACTTTCCTAACCTGGGGAAAGACACAGACATCAAAATCCAGGAAGCGCAGAGAACTCCCATCAGATTCAACAAAAACTGACCATCAACAAGGCATATCATAGTCAAAATCACAAAACACTCAGGCAAGGAAAGAATCATGAAAGCAGCAAGGGAAAAAAAAGTCCTTAACCTACAAGGGAAGACAGATCAGGTTCACAGCAGACCTATCCACAGAAACTTGGCAGGCCAGAAAGGAGTGGCAGGATATATTCAATGTGCTGAATTGGGAAAAATATGCAGCCAAGAATTCTTTAACCAGCAAGGCTGTCATTCAAAATAGAAGGAGAAATAAAAAAGTTTCCCAGACAAACAAAAATTAAAGGAGCTCATGACCACCAAACCAGCCCTGCAAGAAATTTTAAGGGGGATTCTCTGAGGGGAGAAAAGATAGAAAAAAAAAAAAAAGACTCACAGAAATAAAGATTAGACAGGACCAGAGAACACTACCAGAAACTCCAACTCTACAGGCAACATAATGGAAATAAAGTCATATCTTTCAGTACTCACTCTAAACGTCAGTGGACTATACTCTGGTTTCTCTTCAGATCACATAAATCTTTTGCCCTTTAAACATCAATGGACTAAATGTTCCAATCAAAAGGCATAGGGTAACAGAATGGATAAGGAACAAGATCCATCTATATGCTGTGTACAAGAGACCCATTTTAGACCTAAAGATACCTTCAGATTGAAAGTAAGGGGATGGAGAACCATCTATCATGCTAATGGTCACCAAAAGAAAGCCATACTTATATCAGACAATCTAGACTTTAAAATAAAGACACTAACAAGAGATGAAGAAGGGCATTATATCATAATTAAGGGGTCTCTTCACCAAGAAGACATAAAAATTGTAAACATTTATGCTCCAAATGTGGAACACCCAAATATATAAATCAATTAATCACAAACATACAGAAACTCATTGGTAATAAAACCATAATAGTAGGGGACGTATACCCCAGTTAGAGCAGTGGACAGATCATCTAAACAGAAAATCAACAAGGAGACAATGGCTTTGAATGACACTTTGGACCGGATGGACTTAACAGATATATTCAGAACATTTCATCCTAAAGCAGCGGAATACACATTCTTCTCCAGTGCACATGGAACGTTCTCCAGAACAGATCACATACTGGGACACAAATCAGCCCTCAACAAGTACAAAAAGATTGAGATCATACCATGCATATTTTCAGACCACAATGCTATGAAACTCGAAATCAACTACAAGAAAAAAATGTGGAAAGATAACAAATACTTGGAGACTAAAGAACATCCTACTAAATAATGAGGAGGCTAGCCAAGAAGTTAAAAAGGAAATTAAAAGGTACATGGAAGCCAATGAAAATGATAACACCACAGCCCAAAACCTTTGGGACGCAGCAAAGGCAGTCATAAGAAGGAAGTATATAGCAATTCAGGCCTTCCTAAGGAAGGAAGAAAGGTGTCAGATATGCAACCTAACCTTACACCTTAAAGAGCTGGAAAAAGAACAGCAAATAAAACCCCAAACCAGCGGAAGACAGGAAATAATAAAGATTAGAGCAGAAATCAATGTTATCAAAACAAGCAAGCAAGCAAGCAAACAAACAAAAACCAGAATAGACCAATGAAACCAGAAACTGGTTCTTTGAAAGAATTAACAAAATTGATAATCCCCTAGCCTATTTGATCAAAAAGAAAAAGGAAATGACCCAAATAACTGAAATCAAGAATGAAAGAGGAGATATCACAACAAACAGCAGAAATATAAACAATAATAAGAGAATATTATGAGCAATTATATGCCAATAAAATGGCATATAATTCCTGGAAGAAATGGACAAATTCCTAGTAACATATAAACTACCAAAACTGAAACAGAAAGAAACAGAAAATTTGAATAGACTCATAGCCAATAAAGAAATAGAATTAGCAATCAAAAATCTCCCAAAAAACAAGAGCCCAGGGCTGGATGGCTTTTCGGGGAACTTCTACCAAACATTTAAAGAAGAGTTAACACCTATTCTCTTGAAGCTGTTCCAAAAAATAGAAATGGAAGGAAAACTTCTAAACTTCTACGAAGCCAGCATTACCTTGATTCCAAAACCAAAGACCCCACTAAAAAGGAGAACTAGAGACCAATTTCCCTGATGAACATGGATGCAAAAATCCTCAACAAGATACTAGCCAACACGATCCAACAATACATTAAAAGAATTATTCACTATGACCAGGTTCACCTGGGATGGAGGGCTGGTTCAATATCGCAAAAGAAACAATGTGATACATCACACCAATAAAAGAAAGGACGAGAGTCACATGGTCCTCTCAATAGATGCAGAGAAAGCAGTTGACAAAATACAGCATCCTTTCTTGATAAAAAGCCTCAAGAAAGTAGGGATAGAAGGATTATACCTCAAAATCATAAAAGTCAAATATGAAAGACCCACCACTATTATCATCCTCAATGGGGAAAAACTGAGAGCTTTCCCCCAAAGGTCAAGAACGCGACAGGGATGTCCACTCTCACTACTGTTATTCAACGTAGTATTGGAAGTCTTAGCTTCAGCAATCAGACACCACAAAGGAATAAAAGGCATCCAAATCGGCCAGGAGGAAGTCAAACTTTCACTGTTTGCAGATGACATGATACTCTATATGGAAAACCCAAAAGATTCCAACAAAAAACTTCTAGAGCTGATCCATGAATTCAGCAAAGTTTCAGGATATAAAATCAATGCACAGAAATCAGTTGCATTCCTATACACCAATAATGAAGCAATAGAAAGAGAAATTAAGGAATTGATCCCATTTACAATTGCACCAAAACCCATAAAATACCTAGGAATAAATGTAACCAAAGAGGTGAAAAATCTATACACTGAAAACTGTAGAAAGCTTATGAAAGAAATTGAAGAAGACACACACACGCAAAAATGAAGAAAATTCCATGCTCCTGGATAGGAAGAACAAATATTGTTAAAATGTCAATACTACCCAAAGCAATCTACATATTCAATACAATACCTACCAAAATAATACCAGCATTCTTCACCGAGCTAGAACAAACAATCCTAAAATTTGTTTGGAGCCAGAAAAGACCCTGAATAGCCAAAGCAATCTTGAAAAAGAAAACCAAAGCTGGAGGCATCACAATCCTGGACTTTAAGCTGTATTACAAAGTCGTAATCATCAAGACTGTATGGTATTGGCACAAAAACAGACACTCAGATCAATGGAACAGAACAGAGAATCCAAAAATGGACCCACAAACATATGGTCAACTAGTCTTTGACAAAGCAGGAAAGAATATCCAATGGAATAAAAACAGTCTCTTCAGCAACTGGTGCTGGGAAAACTGGACAGCTACATGCAGAAAAATGAACCCGGACCATTTTCTTACACCGTACACAAAAATAAACTCAAAATGGATGGAAGACCTAAATGTAAGACAGGAAGCCAGCAAAATCCTTGAGGAGACAGAAGGCAAAAACCTCTTTGACCTCAGCTGTAGCAACTTCTTACCTAACATGTCTCCAGAGGCAAGAAAACAAAAGCAAAAATGAACTATTGGGAGCACATCAAAATAAAAAGCTTCTGCACAGTGAAGGAAACAATCAGCAAAACTAAAAGGCAACTGACGGAATGGGAGAAGATATTTGCAAATGACATATCAGATAAAGGGTTAGTATCCAAAATCTATAAAGAACTCATCAAACTCAACACCCANTACAGAAAGGGAAAAAGTCCTAAGTGGATTAGGTCAAGAGGAGATGATCAGTGACATGATTTGGGGGAGTTTTGACAGAGTGTTGGGGGTGGGAGGCAGGCTACTGCGCAGATAGAGAATTCTCATTTGTTTCTAGGCAGCAAAACTTGAGTGGCCACAGGGAAAAATATATATCTATATATTGGCTCATTTCACACATGTAGTTGCACTCTGCTGGCAGATACCAAGAGGCTAAGTAATTGAAGCTATAGCACTAAGCGAAAAGATTGCCCAACTCCATCCAAAACACCCATTGGACTCAATCAGAAAACCCAGTCCTTCATCAGCTTTTTTTGCCCCCATCGCTCCAGGGAGAGAAAGGCCAGACACCAACGAGAGCGACCAGGGGCCGCCTGCCATGCCAATATCCTCCGAGACTGGAAGCCAGGTAAACATCAGCATCCTAAAAGCCTCCTCTCTGAGTGTCTAGGAGAGGTCACGGTGATGATCGGGGGACACACGTGTCCGGCAGCATTCGCGTCGTTGTCCCCTGCCCTGCCTGGCCCAGCGTGGGGAGGGAGCTGAGATTGGAGTTTGTGTCCTTTCCAGTGCGTGTAAGGCACACAATGCAGGGCCTCCCAGCCACCAGCCTGGTTTGCCCTGGGAGAGGGTGTGTGGGACGCACACCCGAGTCCCTGCTGAACCAATTCAGAGAGTTAATCACAAGCCAGGGCACTCTGGATTGAACGTTTGCCTACGACGAACTGCCAAGCTGGTCTCCCGCACGTTTCCCTGCAGACTGTACGGTTTCACTGAGAAGGTTGTCTTTACAGCCTGAAGGCTTGGAAGCATTTTAAACCCTGAATTGGCCTATTCCTGGAGACCAGTGCTGAGCCTACTGGGATAACATCAATCTGCAGGTTTCCCCCAGCACAGAAGACATATTTCATCCTATAATTGAAAACTAGATTTGATTTATATTCCATTGTGTTAGAGCCTATACTCAGCTTTCTCAGTGGAGAGATCTGGGCAATAGGGAGATGATCCAGTTTTGAAAAAAGATACTCCATAGACGCTGGTGTAGAACGCTGCAAAAAAAGGAATCAGAGTGATGTTCGACAAAGCATTCCGATGCCTCTTTGTAGTTTCTGGGGTCAGACTGAGGGACGTCAGGCATGGGGAACTGAGACACAAAACAGAGCGACTAGTGGCCTTCTGTACCAGAACTAGCATTTGCTGAGTCCCACTACATGCCAGACACTGACATATGGGTTCACTGAATCCTCTCAATGTCCCAGAGCCTGGGTATCATTAGCTTTCACTTTTTTTAATGTTTATTATTATTTTTTTGAGAGAGAAAAAGAGAGAGAAAGGGGTTGAGAGAGAGAGAACCCCAAGCAGGCGCCACGCTGTCAACGCAGAGCCTGACGTGGACTGTGAGATCTTGACCTCAGCCCAAATCAAGAGCTGGACACTTAACCAGCTGAGCCGCCTAGGCACCCCTCATTAGCTTTCTTTTAAAGAAGAGTAAAGAAAGTCCAGAAAGATGGGTCATGTAGCTGGCAAATGACTGAATGCTGACTTGGACTTGAACCCAAGTCTGTCTCGCTCTGAAACCACGTTCTTTCCTGTGCAACAAAAGAAACCCTGCTCTTTCTAAACAGATGCCTGTTGTCCTATGGG
Source organism: Crocuta crocuta (assembly GCF_008692635.1). Lineage (NCBI taxonomy): Eukaryota > Metazoa > Chordata > Mammalia > Carnivora > Hyaenidae > Crocuta > Crocuta crocuta. The sequence continues at coordinate 797,581 of NW_027529545.1, forward strand.
CCGGGTTCATAAAGTGTAATGTTTCTGCCAGAGGGGCAAAGTACGCATGCAAAATAACCCAAGATTACGTGCTATTGACTCAGGCAGTGACACTTGGGACATTTTCCTATGGAGTTGATGTTGTGAACTGTTAGCATTATTTTCCTCATTTTTCCCAGGGAATGCCTGAAACCCACATGTGTCTTGTCAGGACTACCTTAGGAAACTTAAGCGACAAAGGGAAGCCGGGACAGACTAGCAAATCCTGAGCAATTATCCCTCTAGTGCAGAGGTGAACAAACTTTTTCTGGAAAGGGTCGGAGAGTCAGTGTTTTAGGCTTCATGAATCAGACACTCAATGTCGCAACTACTTAACCGTGCTGTTGTAGCCCCAGAGCTGCCAGGGACAATACATAAATGAATGAGTGTGGCTGTGTGCCAATAAAACTATTTATGGAGACAATTTTGAATTTCATATAGTTTTCGCTTGTCACAAAATATTATTTTTCTTTTGAATCTTTCTTGAATTAAGAAATGTAAAATCCATCCTTAGCTCATGGGCTATCCAAAAGCAGGTGGCGACATGGGTTAGGCCCGCAGGCCACAGTCTGCCAATCCCTGCTGTAGAGGGTCATTCCTTATTTTATTTTTTCATGAGTGGTTTACTCTCACAAAGTTTACAAAAGTAGAAGAGAAAATCCACCAATGCATAATTAGTAAAAACTACTGAGCATAACTTGACATTTATTTACTTACTTATTTATTAAATGTTTATTTATTTTGACAGAGAGAGAGAGAGAGAGCGTGCGCGCACACGTGCAAGTGGGGGAGGGGCAGAGAGTGAGGGAGACAGAGAATCCCAAGTGGGCTCCGCGCTGTCAGCTCAGAGCCCAACTTGGGGCTCGAACTCATGAACTGTGAGACCATGACCTGAGCCAAAACCAAGAGTCAGATGCTTAACTGACTGAGCCATCCAGGTGCCCCATAGCTTGATATTTTCAATCATAATAACACTAAGTTTTGGTTAGGGGGTAATCCACACAAAACAATTCTGTATTACTTTGTAAAAAACCTTTTTCAATTGGAATTTCTGTTGTGATCACCATAGATTCTCATGCAATTGTAAGAAACAGCACAAAGAAATCTCTCGCACACTTTGCCTACTAGCCTCCTATGGTAACAATCTGTAAAACTGTAGTGTAATATCACAACCAGAATATTGACACTGATATAATCTGCTAATCTTATTCAGATTTCCCCAGTTTTGCACGTACTGGTGTGTGTATATGTGTGTGTATTTAGTTCTATAGGATCTTATCACACATACAGATTTGTCTATATGCTCAAGATATGAAAATAATTCCATCTCCACATGGATTCCTTGTGTTACCCTTTTATGACTATATTCACCTCCCTCCCTTTCTCCCAGTCCTAACACCTGGCAGCCACTAATCTGTTCTTCATTTATAAAATTTTGTTATTTCAAGAATGTTATAGAAACGCAATCATACATTTGATTCACTTTTTTGACTCAGAATTCCTCGCAGATTCCTTCAGGTTGTTGAATGTACCAATCGTTCATTCCTTTTTTGCCATGTGGTCTTCCATGGTGTAGATGTACCATAGCGTCTTTAACCTTTTACTTGTTGAAGGACATTTGGGTTCTTTCCAGGTTCAGGCTAACATGAATAAAGCTTCTACGGATGCTCAGGTACAGGTTTTTATGTGAACACTTCACTTCTCTGGGATAAGTGGCCAAGAGTGCAATTTCTGGGCTATGTGGGAATTTCATACTTACCACTCTTAAAATAAATTCCCATTGCACCTATTTCAAAATAAGCCTGTTAATGTTATCGCTGAAACACTTGATAACAAACGATTCCATGGAAAAGGTCTTTTAAAACTTTCGTGCCATCCTACTAGGTATTTATCCAAAGGACACAGGAGTGCTGATTCGAAGGGGCACATGTACCCCAATGTTTATAGCAGTGCTATTGACAATAGCCAAAGTATGGAAAGAGCCCAAATGTCCATCGACTGATGAATGGATAAAGATGTGGCATATATATGTGCATATATACACATACATGCATACATATACACACAATGGAATACTACCCAGAGATCAAAAAGAATGAAATCTTGCCATTTGCAACAATGTGGATGGAACTAGAGTGTATTATGCTAAGCAAAATAGTCAGAGAAAGACAAATACAATATGATTTCACTCACATGTGGGATTTAAGCAACAAAATAGATGAACATACAGGTAGGGAAGCAAAAATAAGATAAAAACAGAGAGGGAGACAAACCATAAGAGACTCTTCAATACAGAGAACAAACTGACGGGTGCTGGTAGGATGTTGGGTGGAGGGATGGGCTGGATGGGCGAGGGGCGTTAAGGACGGCAGTTGTTGGGAACGAGCCCTGGATGTTATATGTAAGTAATGAATCACAAAATTCTATTCCTGAAATCATTACACTATATGTTAGCTTACTTGGATTTACATTTAAAACACATAAAAATAAACAAATAAATAAAAATAGGAAATAAGATGCTTTGGAAATCAGGAGAAAAAAAAATCCCTGCCATCTTACATTGTCATTGGAGAGACCCAGGAACTCCAGACTAGAGAACTTAACTGACCCCAAAGAGTCTCAAGTCACAGAATGGGCAGTGTGGGTTGAGTGGGGACAAGAAATGAAATCACTTCTTCCGTCTCACCATTAATTGCTCTCGCGCTAACATGCTGCACCAGTAAAATTACAGACGGAAACAACCAAAGACAGGGTGTTCCTCATCATGGAAGAAGGGACATGATTTACTTGGCTCTTAGGGACGCTGTGAGCTCACATCCAACCATCTGTCCTTGCCACAACCTCCCTCAACAAAGGTCTTGTGTGGCTTCTTCACTCAGAACTTGAAACTGCCTTACGCCACGGGCAGTCATCAGGGACGGCAGAGCGCGAACGTGCAAACAACATTTAATCATGCTCCTGGGTGTGTATCAGAACTGGAAACTCGAAAGCTCTGTGACCACAGCAAACAAAGCCTTTTCATCAGGCCCCCGGGGGTTGTACAGCTGCGTGGTTAACAAGTTGACTGTACTGACTAGAGAGGGCTGAACTAGTTTCGAGAATTACAGTTCCTCAAATCTAAAGCCCTACCAGACAAGTTCTGAGGTCCTGAGTGATCCAAGGAAGAATTTATTTCCTTACTACATTAGAGTGAGCAATTGTTGTTGTTGTTGTTGTTGTTTTTTCACTCCACTGGCCATGACCAGAAGTGCAGATTTCCCACCATCTTTCACTCTCTCAGAATCTACGAGGCATCGCAACGTGTGTCTGGATCTTAAACTGGTTCTACTCAAAATAGGGTCTTCAACCACCAGCAGCAGCAGCACTGGCAAACTCAATAGAAATGAGACTCTCAGGTCCCACTCGGAGGCCGGTAGACTCAGAATGTCTGCAATCTATCTTTTCTAGCTCTGGCCTGGAGATTCCAAAGCTCACTAAAGCCGGAGCGCTGTCTTCAACCCTTTCAGAACTATTTCCTGCAGACAATGGAAATGTAAGTCCTGGCTTGCAAATGAGTTAAAAGAAAAGCGAGCCAACAAAACAGCCCCAGTCCTTTTCTGTCAATTACACAGTCTTTATGAGGTCAACATTGATATATGTATATGCCGGAGTTGTTATTTCTGACATTTGACAGATCATAGCTTCCTTCACACATGCTGTACTTAAGTTATGTTTCTAATGAAAATGTTAAGTTTGTGCTTCTACTTAGCACCTATTTAAAATTCTTTATCAAACTGTAATTTCCTTGAGGGCAGGAAATGTGTGTCTCCATAGCCTAATAAATAGGTGCCTAATAAATGGCTGTTGAGCAAATGAATGGCTTGTGTTTTATATTATAGTTGATTCGTCCTCCACAAAACAGTGCACTTTGAGGCTGTAGAAGACGCTGGATTATTGAAAATATTCCGGCTATCCCTAAGTGCCCAGCAGACTTCCCTGAACACAATAGGTTCACCAAAATTGTTCAATGGACAACAGCCACCAACTAAATTGCATCTCTGGTGCTACTTTGTAGACCAGACCCCAAATAATTGTACTACCAACATTATGTCCATGTACACGTGGGAAAAGAGGATTTCATATGTGCCATTTTGAATACGGCTTAACAAATATCATTATCTACAAAATGGAACTTGAGAGCATGTTTGGGGAGGCTCGTGGGGAAACAGAGGTACCTGAGACAGAGGCACCTTCCTTCAGAAGGGTCCCCCAGGGAACAATAAAGGAGAAAGGAGGCAAAGAATATCCAGCCAGATGAGCAGGCAATCTCCAGCTTCTACTGCTTCTCCCATTGATTTTCTTGTTAAGAACCCAAAGTACAGTTTCACCAGATGATCCAAATTCTGGCATTAAGGTAGGGATGGTTCAAGCCCTTCGAGGTTGATCTTTTAGGTTTTCCTGCTTTGCCGGTTATTCTGTAAGACTGAGAGTAACCAGCACTTCCATAGAAAGGTATTAGGACAAATAAGCACTCTTGAAGGAACAGATATGTGTGAAGGCACAAAACACAACATCTATGCTCAGGGATCCAGGATAAGGCAACTGTGCTCTTTAATTTTATACAGCTCATGTGAAGGACAGGAACTTCTAAGTGTTTTCCTCAGTGGGTTATAAAACACTACAGAGGGGTACAAGGTTCATAATCTACCGAGCAGTAAAACAAGGAAATAAATCATTTGTCTGTGTCTCTGAATCGAAGAGGAGGAAAAAGTAAAATTAAGTGTTGATGATAAGTAGAGTCTATCAATAAAATACTTTGGAAAACTTCTACAAGTATTAATAATCTTAGGAAATCTTCAACGTGGGCTTCAAAAGAACATTTCCCTGAGAGTGACAGGAAGAGGAAATGGCTACAGATATTAACCTCTTTCATTTGATATTGCTGCCATTTTTGCATATTTATAGACCTAGGGTTTTGTTGTTGCTTGGGGTTTTTGCCCTCTTGAAATGTGTCTACAGGAATGCATATTTCTTTAAAAATTTTTTAAATGTTTATTTACTTTTGAGAGAGAGAGAGAGAGAGAGAGAGCTGTTAGCACAGAGCCTGGCATGGGGCTTGAACTCACGGACTGTGAGATCATGACCTGAGCCGAACTTGGACACTCAACTGACTGAGCCACCCAAGTGCCCCAAGACATGTGTATTTTTAAAAGGACTGTCATGGTTTGCTTCTCTCCCTTTCCCCCACCATTTCTGCCCTTCTTCTCCCCCTTGTTCCTCCGTCAAGTTCCTCCTAATCCTCCTATACGTGCAANATTTGTTCAAGCATTTCACAGAGAATTTGTCTCCAGGCAAAATTCTTAAAAGCTCATTTTGAGCCAACATACGTTACGACGGTTGCCTGCAATCACTTGAATATATTAGTAACATTAGTCCAATTTTATTTGAGCAATGGTTTATAGGCAAAACTTCAGGCTGATCTAGTCCCAGAAAGATCCTTTAAAGGTATAAAGCTGTGCGCTGTGAACTGAATGGACAAGGCGATAAAAACATGAATGTCTACCTTCCAACTGTGGCAAGTCACTGTCTCGACATGCCATCAATACTTGGCATTAACTGTATTAACAAGAAGATCCTAAGTCTTGCCTAAGTCGGCAGATCTCTGAAGGAAGTCTAAACAAACAAATCACTCAGAAGTGATTTGGAGTAAAAGCAGTATTAATCAACAAACACAAAAACTTTTTAGCGGGTACCCTCTCAAGGCAATGTGTTTTGCACGACTTGTCCTTCAGAGTGACAGCTGGCTAGCTCACAGGCTTATCAAACATGGGCCCATCATGCAAGGAACTTAGCCAGCATTTACTGAGCACTTACTCTGTGCAGAATACTGCATTTCTATCTTCTGATTTACTCTTAGCAAATGACCCTGGGAGGCAGGTGGCAAGAGAAACCAAGGCCAGGGAGTTAAATGTTAAGAGCGAGAAGCCTAGCTAGCAAGGGGCAAGCAGAGATTCTAATCCAGGTCTTCACGGCTTACNGCTCTCCTAACTTCTATGCCGCTCTGCACATCTTTAGAGGGCATCGAACGGCCAGCGATGTTGGCCGTGGAAACCAAGGGTGGGGAAGACAAAGCGAGTTCTTCTTTTCCATGTCTTTCCTCAGCTACAGTGGGAAGCGACACATACATATTAATTTTATTTTGGTTAATTTACGGAGGGATAATTTGCATTGTGTGTGTGTGTGTGTGTGTGTGTGTGCATGCACACACACACGCATGGGTGCTTGCGCTGTGTGGGGAGCCGGAGGAGGGCACTATTTAGAAAGACTGGAGAGAGGGGGCAAGATGGCGGAGAAGTAAGGAGCTCCGGACTTGCACTCGCGCCCATACATCACACAGAAAAGATCTGAAGCCATTGGAAACCTTAGAAAGACTGGAAAAGTCTGAAGACCACTCATCTAGTCTTTTCAACGAATTACACAAAAGTAGTTTGGACTGAAATTTGTCTCCCTTACTCACACCCCCTACTTGTTACCTGGAGAGTAAGTTTTAAGTGCCACATTGTAGTGGTTACATTTACTCTATGCAATGACCTCCAGTTTTCTCCATCTCTTCATCCCCTTCTTTTTCTCTGCCCACTCGTGAGGCAGTGGGTATCCCCACCCCCCAAACCCCTAACTGCTTCCATTTGGTGCACACTCATTTCCTCCCTTCCGTTTTCATAAATTTGGCATTTGGAACCCAGGGAGAGCAAGAAATATATAGATGTTAAGCGGAGAGAAGTCATTACAACCTAACGTTTCCACATTCGTTCTGTCTGGTCTCTCAGAGTTCATAATTAGTCCTTGTCTTAATTCTTTGGTCCATTTGAGGAGCTCTGACCATCCTCAAATTAGCATCTTCCAATATTCTTCCCTGGGGAATTTCATGGAAGCCTCCTTCCTCAGTGCAATCTTAGGATCTGAGTAAAGGCCATATTTTATAGAATCCCACGACAGTACTCTTCCAGATGGCATATGCTGTCACATTCTACAAGGCATAGGCCCCAGTATGTATAGATAATGCCTTCCCAAGGTTTCCTAATCAGCGGGCCAAGGAGAGCCATCTTACTATCCATTAGACCTCATGCCAGTCTTTTCTCAAATCTGGACTCACAACCGATGGGCTTTGTTGTTCCCATAGGTAGAGTCTTTGATTCACGGCTCTTGTTTCCTTGAGCGGTCCCATTGGCTTCGAACCCTTACTTGCCATAAAAGTTTCGATAAAATTTCCAAACAAGAGGCCCTGGAATACAGCCAGTCCGTTGGAACTGAAGTGCCGGTCCTTGGCGCCCCAAAGCTTTTCCATACAGACGCACACACAGCCTGCAGGATAGACAGACTGCCCAGCACTTGCCAGGGGGAAGAGAAACATGCAGGAAAGGAAACAGCAAACCCTTGCAGGCAAACTGAAGTCGACATATGCTCAAAGCTATGGTTAGCGAGCAAAAACCGTCAGGTCGACTGTCCCATATTCAGGAAACGGAAGTGTGAGGTTTCTTTTGACCTAACGCACTAACGTGGCCCTACGATTCGCCCAGACCCCCAAAGGCAACAAATTCCACAGCAGGCCAGGGTACGTCAGTCATAATGTCATCCTTGAAAAGGCTCAGGAAGGTAGAAAATGTGATCTTGATAATTTTTGTGTAAAGGGCCAATTATCTATTAAGCAATCGAAAGGAGTGATCGTTTCAGGGAAACACTAAAAGAGCCTTTAAAAATAGTTGATTCCAGTGATTTACGTCATAAAGAAACAGACCATCTGAAGTAACACATGGGCAATAAAAGCCAGCACATGTTTGCATTCTAACCGGGGCACTAATGGAGGTGCGATGGCACTGTATCAAAGTGAAGTTTGCCATCTTCCGCATTGCCCACTGGAGTTTTAAATGCAGCTGTGTAGCTTTGAGTCAACAACCGGTATGCTTTCCCCAATTACTCTAAGTATCACTGCCCACTGCAGGTAAGAATTAATAATTCACCCTTAACACGCCGCGTCAAACTCGTTTCCTGAACTGGGCCCTGAAATGTGTGATTGACTGCAAGATCCGAACTTGCCATGAAAGCAATTCCTCGGGTTGCTGAATTGCAAACATAAGTTATTATGAGCGAAATCACAGTAAAAATAAACGAGCAAGCCCCAACCCACAAGAGACTGGACTGGGAATTCCACGTGCAGGCTCTGAGCCTGGCAGTTACAGAGTCAAGCGTCGGGTGCTCGGGTAAAGCTTGGCGGCAGACGCAGGTTCAGATAGAACAGCCTCTCCCTCTTTCCCTCCCTCTCCCCTTCCGCGATTCAAAGTGTTTAATAAATATCAAGCCAGGTACTGCTGGCTCAATGAATGACTCCTGGGAGTATGGAAGGCATCTGGAGGATTAACTTTTCAGGCCACCAAGCTATCACTCACTGCCCCAGAATAATCCTTTGTTAGACCGGGGAACTGGCAACCAACTGGGGAGCACCTTAAAGCCCAGAAAATGGGGTTTCTGGCTACACCAGCCTTATCGAGTTGGGACACTGACACGGTGAATTGCATTCACACGACTCTTGCAGCACAGGACTAATTACAAAGATAAGACCAGCCCTGCCATCGTGGGGGTGGGGGCAGTTTCACTGGGATGAACCCAACCAGGGCGCTAAGAGGCAGCCACTCCCCAGGACCTGGCGCTCGGCTGGTTGTCTTCTCATGTGAGCTAAGTTGCCCCCTTCACCTTATTCTCGCCTTCCTCCTGCTGTCTTCTTGCCCACCTTCATTTCTGTAGTGTCTACTCCTCCTTTCGTCAAGATGCCCAGAGAGCAATGTCTTCTCCGCCATCCATCAACTCAAGCACAGGGACCATCTCTGTCTCAGCCCACACTTCCTGGATTTTTCCTGTGATCTCCTCATTTCCTCCTTTCTTCTGTGCTTCCTTTCAGCTCATCTGCTTTCACTGTGCAAGTATTTCCTCTGCCATTTCCTTCTCACCCTTTCTTTTGTTCTCTCTCTCTTTTGGTCTCCAACACTTTCTAGCAATTTGCGCCTTGCCCCTTCTTTTCTTGATCCCTTACTCTGTCTGCTGGGCTTCTGTTCATACGGGGAGAGTGCGCTTGGCTGAGGAGGGGAGAGCAGATTTTTGTTGCTTTGGAACCTCCCTTCCTCTCTCATCTCTTGCTTCTCTTTTCTTTCCTTTTCTCTTTTTCCCTTTCTTTTCCCCCTGCTCCCCAATCTCTCTGGACTTCCATTTATCTTCTAAAAAATTATACGTGGTCTTAAAAAGTTGTGACATTTTCTTTTTTTAATCTTTCATCTGACTTTGAAAAAGATATCAGTCAACGATGGCTACAGCTTACCCTCCTTAATACAGAGAAACTTTCAAATGGGTACATACATGTGCATATATATAATGTATATAGAAATATACATAGATACATAGAGTGTTGTTTTATCATTGATAGTGACTCCCGGAGATAAAACAAGAACTGGATGTACTAACACTTGTAAGTAGAAACAATTTCCTAGAACTGCATAAGCCCTGAAAAGTTCTTGGAAGCAGCAATAAAACTTAAGTTGATGATAAAAATAAATATATTTTGGCAGATAACAACATACATGTTTAATTGGAATCACTAGAATTATAGACTGAAATCTACAGTTAATTTTTAAATTCCCGATCAACAGCAATAAATTATATACCCCCCACCCCCACCCCACTGTTATTTTCTCCACAGAAGGCAATTCATTTATAAGTAAACTTTTGTATAATCTAAAACTCATATATTGACTTATGCTACCAAAATACAACCTGGAGTAAGCAGAGAAACAAATAAATCAACTGGACAAGGATATATATAAAATAGGCTGTTTCAGAGATAACACAGGACAGATTGTATTAACTAATTTATGACCTACAATCTGTTGGCAGAGGCCCTTCCTCCCACCCCTTCCCCCATTTTCAGTCTTTCCGAGCAGGATAAACACACCAGAAGGCCTGCTGGTGTGCAAAGCTCACATCTTCATCTTTGCAAGAACTTTATTGGCGGGGAGGGGCTTGAAAACAGAAGTTCTCTTTGTTTTTTTCATTCATTGTCACNCTGTGACCGTTATTCGGGATCATTCTCCCAGGTTCCTTCCTGATCTTTGAACTATCGGCACATTATCTGTTGACAGGTAACTACATTCATGGGGCAAAGTGAACTCTTTTCTCTGCTTTGACCCTGTCCAGCTCTGGCTTCCTGATACTGTGCTGTGAGTTGTAAGCCATCCATATGCGGACGGAGTACTCACACACTCACACATGCTAATGGCAAGTTTCTGTGGAATGCTACTGCCTTGGACTCAGCAAAACTAAAGCCAAGTGGGTCTTTATGAAGTGAAATGGCAGTGCCTCCGGAGACACAATTCAGATTTGGAGTTGCCTTTTTACACTGCCCTTCCATCTTGGAATGCATTTGCGCCAAAGTGGGTCG
>NW_027529545.1:808383-815597 GCF_008692635.1 Crocuta crocuta
AGCGCGAAGGCAGGGGAAGGTAGAAGAAAGAGGAAACTCTTAAAAACGTGTCTACAACTTCTATTCTAGATAACAGCTTCCACTCCGCTTCCCTCCCCATGCCTCCCACACACCCACCCCCCCCAGTCTGGGTGGGTGTGGTAACATCTCAAGTATCCAGATGGAGGGAGAACCAAGCTGGTGGTCTGAAAGTTCACACGGGCGTTTCAGTGTCTTCCACGCAAACGTGGCACAAGCGAGATGACAAAAGGGAAAGCCTCTCACTCTCTCCCACACGCTTTTCTGTCTGAAAATAAATGTTTCTTGTATGGAAAAAGAATTGAATGGTCTTGGTGGGGAAACTTAATCTTCCTGATAATTCACTGAGAGAGAACTGTGGCTCTAAAATAAAGAGACTTACTAGTGTGTATCAGGAACAAAGGGGAAAAAAATGGAACAAGGCTACTGGAGGAGAATTTTGGTAGCGACTTGGATCCTACAATTCCCAGAACACCTGCAGAGAGACGCTAATACCTGGATTCCACAGGGCTTAACCCCCTCCTCCCCTTCACCTGCCCATTACAAGGTTTTCCTAACCCTGTGGCTGCAGCTTCGCTGCCTAATGGCTCCCTTTAATGAGAGCATATTTGGAAGCCAGAAAGGAATTCGCTGAGGTCACTCAAGGGCAGTAGAATTACACATGTCATATAAAATGCTCCCGCTAAATTGATGCTAGAAAAACAGAATGGTAAAACCTTCACCCAAACACTACAGGGAGCGTGAAGTTAATCGAGTGTGCTCACCTGTTAGTGCAAAGTCTCGGGTTACATTTTCCTAAATCCTATAGTCCTCTTACAAGTGATAAGGGATCTCAGCTGAGAAGAGTAATGTGGCTTATTCCTACAGGGGATCCCTTAATCCAGGCTGAGGGAGAGGAGGAGAGGGGGCTGGGATGAAATAAGAAGGAATTCCCACCCCCCCCAGCCCCAGACAACTGAAGTTAATAGCTGTCCCGTACATTATCAACAAGGAGAAAACTGCACGTAGCTAAACTTACCAAGTGTTGAGATCTCAGCTGTCCAAACTCTCACACGCCACCCTACTCCCTCGCCCCCAGGAAGTTCTTGAAAATAGCCCTTCCTCCTCTACGCTCCATTGCTGGTGAATTGGTGGGGTAATAACGGTAATTCATGTGTGGAGACCTCTGACCAAGTATGAAGTTATTTTAACTGTCCCAGCAACCCCGTGAGGTGGATGTTTATGCCCTTTTGCAAGATGGGGGAACTGAGGCTCAGGGAAACTGAGCATGACACAGCCAGTAAACGGACGAGTAGGACTTGAATCCATGGCGATGCTCTCAGCCCTAAAGTTCATGCATTTTCCACGCTATCGGGCTGCAAATGATTCCCCTCCCTACCCCCAGACCAGGTCAACTTTATTGTTCCCTGAATCTTTAATGATGCCACTACCCTTCTGAAATAGAACTAAAATGCAGCTACTTCTCTTCATCTCTACCACCACGACATTAGTAAAAGTAGACATCACCTGGGGCACCTGGGTGGCTCAGTCAGTTAAATGTCTGACATCAGCTCAGGTCATGATCTCACAGTTCGTGAGTTCAAGCCCCGCGTCGGGCTCTGTGCTGACAGCTCGGAGCCTGGAGCTTGCTTCTGACTCTGTGTCTCCCTTTCTCTCTGCCCCTCCCCTGTGTGTGCGTGCACTCTCTCTCTCAAAAATAAATAAACATTAAAAACATTTTTAAAAAATGTAGACATTACCTTTCTCTCTCTTAGGCTCCTGTTTGGTTCACTCACATTGACTCTGATGCCCCCTCTGATTTCTTCTCTATGTTGCTGCCCAGGTGGCCTTTCCAAAAGACAAATGTTATCCCTTGTTGCAAACTCCCGAACAGAGTCTGCCCATTTCCTACCCCTCCAAACACACTGATTCACATCCTTTTCTACTAGCTCTTTGTATTAAGCATGTCTTTCTTGGGGAAACGTTCTCTGACTTCCTTCCCGATGAGCTCAAGTGCCCCTCTGCCCCAGTACAATCTCCTGGCAGCATAGAGCTACACTTCATAGCTTTTGTTCCAGGCGCATCTTTACCCTTGTTTGTGGGTATTTATTTCATCAATGTTTGTCTCCTGCAGCAGACTGTTATTTACTTGAGTGACTTAGCATATAGGGTGATGGCTGGTTCGGAGCAGGAATTTGATGACTATCATTGAGGCTTCTCCTTTTTGTTCTTCTCTTTTTCTGCCCTCTCTCCATTCCTGTACCCCCCTCCCTATCCCACCTTGTGTCCCACTTTCACAGGATCTTGTTCTCTTACTTAGCTTTAATTGGAGAGAAACCCATGCCAAAGCAGTAAATATGGGGACTACAGATGTTGTTCTCTCTAGAGCCATTAGTTTCTACTAGAACACTCTTGATGCCATAGAAGACAAAGAAATCATTCTCTAATGCTGAGATTTTAGACATCCCTGTGGGATGGGGGGATACACTGTATTTCATGGGTTCTCAGGGGGACATCCTCTCCAATTTAGCATAGTTGATATTGGGATATACCTTACACTTGTTGCTTCCTGGCCTGCGGTCATGATATAATTGCCATTGCCTGCCCATGAACTTTCCTGGTCACAGACATTCATATTGTTTTCACTTCTGTCGAGTTCTGTTGAGTTCTAGGCATTATTTGAAACAAGCTGCAGCCTAATGGAACACATGCCTGGCAAAGCCTGGCCAAGTAATGGAAAGGAGGAAGGGTTTCGCCCAGGCCAGAGAAAGATCCTCTCAGGGCTCAGGCAGGACTAGAGGGAAGGTGTCTTGACACATACCCAGGAGATCTCTGGAACCCACCAAGCATGCTGGTTCTTAATGAATATATGGACATGCGATAGAAAGGTTAAGGAATTAGCTCGCAGAGAAGTGCAGTAACCTGATGGATGTTCCTGGGGGGTGTGAATGGACAAATCTGTCCCAAAGTAGGACCATTTGAGGAAGGAATATAGTTCTGGTATTGTTCTGGGAGCGGAGAGGACTACACAATTCAGTCCACAGCCATGGCTTCATCAAAATGTCGATGCTTATCATGATGAGCATGGGGTGATGTATGGAAGTGTTGAATTATTATATTATATACCTGAAACTAATATTAACACTGTATGTTAACTGACATTAAAATAAAAATTAAAAAAGTGTAGATACCAGGGCGCCTGGGTGGCTCAGTCGGTTAAGCATCCAACTTCGGCTCAGGTCATGATCTCACGGTTCATGAGTTTGAGCCCCGTGTCGGGCTCTGTGCTGACAGCTCAGAGCCTGGAGCCTGCTTCGTACTCTGTGTCTCCCTCTCTCTCTGCCCCACCCCTGCTCACGCTCTGTCTCTCTCTGTCTCTCAAAAATAAATAAACATTAAAAAATTAATAAAAGAAGTCTAGACCCCCTATTTCTGACCTATTTTCATTGAACATAAGACACAACACTAAGAAAGAAAAAATCTTCCAATTAGACTACAAAACAATGTTTTCTTAGCATTTAAATATTTTATGCTACGTTTATGAAAGAATTCTTTTAGGCTTATTTAGGTCAGTTTATTTAAAAAAAACATATGTTCTTCCTGTAGGTACATAAATGAGAAATACGGGCAAGATGAACTTGGTAAGATTCCAACTTTTCTAAGTCACTTTTTAGTTGGAGTTGCCACATGCATGCTTTTCTGCACCGTGCTATCATGCTTTGTGCCAGAATACAAAATTCTCTTCAAAGAGCTTCTCTACTATCTTTGAGTCTCTACCAAAAAGAGGAGGGATGTGGTAGGTGGGGGGAGGTGAGAGAAAGAGAGTGGGGTCTGAGGGAAACCTTGGGAGCAGGACACCTTTTGAGAGGTCCATCTCCCAGACTCCAGGAAAACTGTTATGAATCGAGGCCAGGGAAATGTTCTGACTTGTTAATAAAACAAGTGGCTTTTATCAATGGATTTACTAGCCCAGTCTCCCCCCATTGCGTTGGAAAAGCTTTCAAGCTGTCAGATTAGGAAGCACCGAAGTGAATATTTTTGTTTTGTTTATAAAATGTGTTACTTTTTCAGGAAACACCTTAAAAGGAGGAAACCTATGGTTGAGATAACGTAGATCGCTCCCGAAGGCAGAAAAGGCTTTCAAACAAGGGTCTCGCCCACAAAAACCTACAGGGGACAAGCAGGCTAACACAAATAAGCAAAGAGAACCTGGAACAAGACTTCAGAAAGCATATCGTGCTTCGTTGAAAAGCAGATTGGAAGTCACCGAGTAGGCAAAATCACATACAGGCCACCAGTGTGTGTGTACTTCTACTTCTTCAATCCCTTAATTGTTTATTTGAAGATGCTCATTTCAGCTCCAACTAGTACTTATCGATTGGCCTCATGCCCAGCATCTCACTAGGTGCTTTCGCAGACACGACCATTTTCAATACTCATAACCGTCCAATGACTTGTGTATTTGTGTCTCCATTGATAAATGAGGCAAATCGAACCCCAGAGAAGTTTAAGATGACTTGGCCAAACCCACCATCCACTGCTTTGTTTCTTAACTTCAAGCCAAGTATATCAGTTCGAGTAAACTTGTGATCCATTCTCTAAAGTTTATATACTGCTTTGTTCCCCAAGGCAATACATGATGAGTGCGTAGGGACNCCTGGCTCAAGCTCTTTAACCGAAATTCCAATTCTGTCACGTGTTAAAACTTGAACTGCCAAATTGAGGGGGTTCTGCTTAATTTCATTTCTGTCTCAAGTTCAGACAAGTGAAGAGCAACTCACAAGAGAGCGAACCTATGAGGACATACAGTTATCCTGCAAAGACCTGCCATCCATTTTTATTTTCCTTTTAAATAAAAAATAAAATGAACTGAACCCATGGCAATAATATAGAAAGTAACTTAATTTTTCTGCAAGGTTCACTCGCAGAAGATTCCCTTCTATGTGATTGCAAGCACTTAATTAAAATATGGAAATGTACTTTTACATTTAACTAGGAACCTTAGTCTTGTCTATCACCTCGCCAGCTAACCTTTCTTCAAATATAAATATATTTTAAATTGGTTTTGCCAATGCCCCAGATACTCGGAGAATCCGACTGACGCAAACCAGTTATTAATTCGCGCTCTCTAGTTCTAAGCCTTAGAAGTCGCGGCAGCTGTTTTTGTCTGCTTCATAAGCATTGTTGCTGGAACTTGAACCTTAATAATTTCCAGTGTTTAAAAACCAGCATCAGAGCTCTCGAACCACCCAGTGTTTTGAAAACATCTCTTCTTCATGTGGTGCCCCAGGAATCCCTAATCCCCCTAAGAAAGTGTGGTCTTGAAAATTCCATGAACAAGATGTAAAGAAGTGGCACCCAGGTCTCTGTCACTTATAGATGCGCGGTAGGGAGCAAGGTGGCGTCCCTCTTCTTTAGTACCACCAGGTTCATTGGCATCTACCTGCCATGTTCTGACATGGAAATCATCTGGCCACTGACAGCTTGACCAGCATGACCTGTGTGCCACCTGCTTTATGCCCACCAGTCGGGAAGCTCTGACTTAACATCCCTTGGGATGGTCAGCAAAAAAGTAAGTGGCCGAGTGAGTTTGTCATGATTTATATTTCCTATGCTGCACACCACTCAGGCAATGAGATTTTTCTTGGCAGAAATGCTATCGGTGGCATGAAGATTTGGTTGTAATTCATCTGTCTCTGATAGACCCACTTTTCCTCCAGAGTACTTAGCATAGGACTTCAAAAGGCACTCAATAAATATTTGCTGAATGAATGTAACAGGAATTAATAATGCCAAATGTTTTTGAAAAGGTAATTGATGTCAAATGGTAGGCAGAGAGAGCCAGAGAAAGTTCACCAGGGATAGGAATGCTGTGTACAAATCTGGTACGGTGTCCAAGGAAAGAATTTACATTTAATAAATCACGTTTGAAACCAGGTTCTTTTATGTCATTGCCTCTGGACTAGGCCACACTGGTAGCAGCGGAATCCCAGGCAAACAAACCCCGACAGCAGTTTGAGAAAGGGAAGTCTAAAGTATAACTAAACGTTAAAGGATCCCATGGGAAGATGCTTTGTCATGGGCTTTTTTTTTTAGGAGATCTTTAAAAATGGAGAAACACACACACACACACACACACACACACACACACACCTCTTCAACTTCTTTATGGAATAAAGAGGGCAAGCTGGATAACTTATAGAGGGCCTTGACATCCCCACCACAGCATGAAAGACAATAAGAGCACGGGTATTTTCCCGCACATTTAGCCCCAAGGCCCAGGTTAACACAGCGGAGCAGAATTTTGACTTGCTCGATGTATATTCGGGGCCCGGATTGTCAGACAGTTTCCTGACGTTTACATGTCACGTCCGATGCAGAAATCGATCCTATCTGCACGTTGCACTGGGGTCAAAGGAGGAAGCTGCGTGGCCCAGAGATAACCTTCGGGGGGGATATACTCAGCCTACGCACAGCTTGATGGTCCAGATGACAAAAGAGGCCAACATCTGGGCAGGTCTGTGACCCATTCATTGTCTACCAGTGCTCTGTGGCCCAGCCATTGGGAAACTCTGTCCGAAAGAATACGCGTTAGGGTGATTGGCCAAAAAACACGCTGTCAGTCCAGTTTGCTGCAAGCCACACTTCCCACGCTCCACTTGCTCAGGGAGTCACAACACATACTAGCTAATGAGCATGACAAGGCTCTGAGAAGACCTGCTTCCCTTTGGTTCTTTCCCGCCCAGTATGTTCAATCTCCCTTATAACCAAGGCCCCTCCTAACATCTCACAGATCTAAAGAGGCTGCCGGATGGCCGCACCCTCCACACGACACACTAGTGCCTTTCACTGCAGGGCCGGTTCAGACCCTGAAATAACCTGCATCTTCAAGAAGGAATCCTCCTGAAACTCTATTAACACCAAGGTGTTAAATACACTAATCACCATTCTTGCCCCCAGATGAGCTGCCGAGGAGCCAAGGATGAGTATGTTGTGGAGACGGGACCCCCAGTCGTCCGCAGTAATGCTGTGCGCCACCCGCAAGGAGAACTCTAGACATGAGACTCAAAACCCGACGGCTACCCAAGGCCCTCCGCGCCCCGGGAGACTTATCTATCTTTCTGGTTATATATTCCCTTGGCTGTTGATGTAATTAGTATATAATAACTGTGTACATATGAACTCGCAGGAAAAACAGCGGACGTGCTGGTTGATTT
>NW_027529545.1:815757-816393 GCF_008692635.1 Crocuta crocuta
CGAGACAACACAGAATAAACATCTGTTATTAACCGTATATTTTCAAATAGTGTTTTGTGTCTCCTGGGTTACTGATTCCCGTTGGAAGCAGTGCGGTATCAAGACTCCTGTTTTTCTGAGCAGTACGAACAAAACTGGCTTGAAAACATCTGCCTGTGGCTTTCAAGTTCTGCTGCTTTTGCTATTAAGAATTGTATTTACTACAACGTCTACTGTACCACACAGGCTGATATTCTAGGTTTCATTCTCTGGATGTGAGGTTTCACTTAAGCTATGTTCCTATGGAGAGTTATGCTTTCTCAAGTCAAGGGCCCTAGATGAAACTGGCTATAGCTTTTGTTTCTCTGAGCAGGTAGCTGCCAATCCTCATTTTCAATCAGTAGCCTCGCCAGAGAATGGGTGATCACTTGCGATTTTGTAAAAAAAAAAGTGGTCACCCTCTCAAATCTGTTCGTTACTCTCCTGGAAGTTAGTTTCAGAATAGGACGGATCAGAAACTGGGTCCTCACTTGCTGCGGTCACTGGCACACATGACAGATGAGCAGTCAACTCACTGGAAAATAATGACCCCAGCTCACTCAATTAAGCCCTTGCCGTGAAAAAATAAAAAATAAAAACTTGTACCGGATTCCAAAT
>NW_027529545.1:816557-823313 GCF_008692635.1 Crocuta crocuta
AATATTTTTTGACAGCTCTCCTATAAGGAAATTCACTTTCTTTTCCAGAGTCTTACCTCTGCCCCAGAACTCAGTTGGAATAGTTTTTTCTTCTTCCTCAGTTGTGTCTTACAATTGGCTATTCCCAAGTATAACACGATTCCCCTGAAAGTCTGGTAAACACTTTCACGTTTCTGCGTTTAATTGCATTCAGACTGAGACTTTTGTATACATAGAGAGGATAGCCAAATTCCAACTTAATCGACCGCAATGCCTTTGACATGAAGCCCTTATTCATCCTTCTCGCCTTATATATAAATAGACACCCGCTCCTTGTCAAAATGCACGAGTGATCTTTACATTGTCTAGAACAAAGAGCCCAGCCCGGCTTCTTTCTTTCCTCAGTGTCTCAGAAGGTGTCCTTTATTGCATGTGCAGGATGCAAGGAGTTTGCTGCTGCATGAATGAAAAATGATACCTTCAGACTGCCTTTTTAGTGACAAATTGCCCTTCTGCACAATATCACACTGCCTGTGGTTTTAAGAACCCACTTAGATTTACTATTACTTCCTTGGGGACCCAGCCTTCTCGCAAAGCACCCCAAGGCTCATTTCCACTGTTTCAGAGTGCAAAAAAGATGAGAAAGTTTGCTCATCACGATGGTCAACAAACTCTTGGCTAGTATAAACACTCCCTGCAATGTCTAAGGTGCCAAAGTCCTTGCCTCTGTGAATTCTCGGTGTACGAACCAGGCAGGAAAAGTTGTGTGGAGGTATTTGCTGAGCATTGTGTTTGTTCGGGAAGGAGCTGTGGGGCTGGACCCTGAGCTACGCCTCTCCCTTCGCTTCCTGGGTGAGAGCAGCGAGACGTGCCACTTAGCTGAAGCAAAGCAAAGAGAGATCGGTAAGACTCACCGGCTTCCCCATTTTTCCCAGGACGGGGTTTTTGTTCCTCAGCTGTGATCTGGAAGACACAAACCTGTAGGTCCTCCGAGCAGCCCGCCTCGGATCAGCTGAATGGCCGGGGCGTTCAGGAAGCTTGCTCTGTCCAGCTCCGAATCACTCCCCTTTCCAGGCTGTGTGCTTACACGCCTCCCAGTCAGCGCAAAAATCTGCCAAACTCAGGTCAGCCTAACAGGTTTCCTTATATAGGTAAACATGAATTGCATTCCTGGTGAAAGAAGTTAACTAGGAATCCCGGTAACCTGGTTAACTCTCTGCGTGCCAGAACGGCTCGGCGTCCGCCTGACTGCATGGGCTTTGGTTGCAGCACAAAGGGATTTGTGCGATTTAATTAAAATCATCTTTATCCTGGCGGTCTGTGAAATTGGCCCTTCTGGTAGAACTGCGAGTCAACAGCTCGTATTTTATATCGGGAGCTGTGACTGACCTCATATTATCCGAAGGCACTGTCGGGGGCCAAACCAAAGGAGAGGAGAGTATCATTTGCCTTCCATGTTTTTAAACCCAGGATTTCTTGTCTTGAAATGATTTTCAGAGAAGCGAACAGAAGATGTGCTAGGAAGAGAAGGTGGCTAAACTTCCATCAAATAAGGCTCAAATGCCTTGCGTGAGCAGAAGAACTCCCAGTTTTTTAACTTTCCCGGGCCCTCAGTAGATAATGCAATTGGATCATTTTGAGTTTACTCCTTTTACAAGGCAGTAATTGCTACTGTATTTTCTGATGGGCGAAATGACACATAATGACATCTATTTATTCTCCGTAATAACCCTCACGAGCCCACATAGTGAAGTGTTATTTGATGGTTTCGGGAAGGAAATCTAAGACCTGTGAATTTGCATAATTGCACGGAAAAAATTTTTAAATGGCTTCCTGGACTTAAGAAGATAAGAAAATACATCTTTAAGAGAAGGCCGGACTCTGGGCTCAAATCGTAGTTTTTAAATGTAAGTATGGAACATGTCAATTGTCTAATAACTGGCTCTTCCCCCCTATATTTATCTACCGCGGAGTCACATAATAATTCTTTTTAAGTCTAACCGATTCCACTGCAGTCTTCCACTTGAGCCTCCCCAGTGCCCCGGTGTCGGAGGTAAAGATTGTCTGCTAAATAAAACCTATCTTCAGATGAATCATCTGTTCCTATTTCATCCACTGGGTGACCGCTCTTTGGGGAGCGTCCGTCTTAGTAAAAATAGCTCAGCACTGTGTTTTAGGCCTCTGCTCGGGAAAGGGGAGAGAATGTTTACACAGCACCTAAGCCAGCCCCGGCACAAACCAATCGCAAACAGTTTCTGCTGAAACTGTCAGGACGGGGAACTGATCTTTGAATAGCGTTTTACGCGGCGCAAAGATTCCTACACAGGAACGCTACGAAGCGTGTGTTATTATTTCCTTTTTATGATAACAAAACGAAGTCGCAGAGATAAAGCGATTGCTCTCAAGTCTCATGATGGGCTTGTGGCAGACCCCAAATCCCAGATCTTCTAGATTTTAACTCCAAGAGAATCTCCAAAAATAGAATCAACTTGAGGGGACAGAAGCACATTAAAGTGGCAGTTTTCCATGTTCACATCTAATTTTTAATCATCATCCGTCCAGAGAGTTTAAATGCAATATACAAACAGATTAAAATACTCTTTTTCTAGTCATAACTTACTGCTAAAATGACTGCCTTTAAATGACTCCAAAAAGATCATAAAATGAGATAGGAATTATATTTTTATTGAATACGAATTTGGGTTATAAAATATTATGAAGGTATAACTGCAAATATTGCACACATTTTCCTGGTCACGGTATACACGTTTCTATTGCCTCACAGGTTAGGACTCATCTCGACTCCCCAGCAGGAAGGAATATTAGTGTTTTCTACGTATTGGGTTTTCATTAATCTTAAGTAAAACTCTCTGTTCCATGCCATGTAAATGGCTTACACTACTAGAGTCCATTTACGATCGTGCACCCTTTATGTTCTCATAATTCCCGCTGAAGCAAGTTTCTGTTTATGCAGGAACGTTAGACTTTATTAACATGTTGATGCAAGACGAAGAATGCATTTTTTTTCCCAGGGCAGGCTAAACCTTTAAGTGCCTTAAGCTGGCCTCCAAATTTGTTCTTACAATTCTAAGCAAACAATCACTTAGGTTTTAAACATAAAATATCTTGGGCTATAATTATTGAATTGGAAGGTCAAAATGAAATTTGGATCTCAAAGTAGCAGATTCCAAAGGAATATAACCCTCTGCTAAATCCATTTTGGATGCCTCAAGAAATGGTTTGGGAAAGGCTGGGCCACTGAAGCAGCATGAATTCAGCCTAACCATAGAGGCCCCCCAATGAGAGAGTACTTATGGCCGAATAATTACACAGCACCAAAAAAATAGCACTTATGGGAAACTAAATAAAATACAAGGCCTACTTGAAGGGGAGAAAATATCATAGCGGTTTAAGGAAAACATCAGGGGATGGATTTTAGAAATTCCCAGTGACATACAATTAATGAGTAGTTGAGCTGTAATTTGAATCTCAGTCCATCCGACTCCAGAATGCTTGCGATTTCTAAGGCACCCTGGGTGCACCCCACTAACTCAAGGAAGACCACTAACCCTTGGAGTCAGAAGGTGCTTCCATTCTAGTTCCATGTCTTGGTCGTGTGACCTTTGGTAAGTTACAACGTTTTGAAGCCTCGCCTCTAAAGTGAAAATAAAAATGGCCACACACCTAACAGATCACTGCAGGCACCTAATGTGTCTTTTTTTCCCCCCCCAATCACTCCCAATAAATTTACTGATGCTTCCTATGGTCCAGGAGTTCTTCTGGGTCCTGGGAATACAGCCATGAGCAAGTCGGGCATGCCTGTACCATCATGGAGTTAACAAACTTCAAGAAAAGGCTGTGTACATCTATACCATGGAATGTGAAACTCTAACGCTGCCCTGGATTTCTCATAACACAAGAATGCTTAACTGCAGTTCCACATCAATATGGAAAGATCAATAGACAAATGTCCAAGCCTAATGCTTTCACTCAGGTCAGTGGCCTCTCTGAGGCCAGAGGCCGGCCTTCCTGTGATTCAACTCAGCGGGCCTGGGCTGAGCCAAATAAGGTGAATATCAGGGAAAGGTAACACTTGATGCACCTGTCATATCATGAAACTTCCTTCTGTCAGCTGAGGAGGACAGGCACAATCAACTGCGCGACGCCCTGGAGACGCTCGGGAGGCTGGGTATACAAGGAGGTATTCTTGTGAATTCTGTATATAAAGAAGTGATGGAAAAGCATAACACTGCAGCCTGATATCTGTCCACAAATCTATTTTTAGTTCATTTCCACTCAATAAGCATTTAATTGGTACCTACTATGGATACGGGTCCGTGAAGGATACTAATAGTAAAAGCCACGCAGATAAAGAACGGTCCCTAGCTTTAGTGGAGACTTCTAGAAAAATGTTATGGTCCTGTATCAGGCAGGATGGGTGAAGTTATGCTCTGTTAACAAGGAATCCCTGGATCTCAGTGGCTTGTAACAACAAGGCTGTTTGTTTCACTCAGGCCAAATGTTTACAGAGACAAACAGGGAAGGCTCTCCTGTTTCATAGCCACTCAGGAGCCCAGGCTGATGAAGGTTCCTTTCAACACATGCTTCCATGGCTGCTGGGGCAGGAAACAGGGACTCGGTGAATCATGCACTGCCTTTCAAAACTTCACTTCATAAGGGACACTTAAACTTCTGCTCACCTTTCATTGGCCACAGCAAGTCCTCTGGTCCTGCTTAACTTCGAAGCAAGAGAAGGGACCAGAATACATGATGAATGAGCGCATGACAGATACGGCAGACCACGTAGCTGGAGGAAAGCATCAGCTGGGTAGGCGTATTCAATACCCGCTGTGGCATACGGACTGGCAATTTCGGTTCGGAAGGTACTGACCAGTTCTGATTTCCATGAGAGTGCTTGCTTAAAGGTAGACTCCGATTGTCAGTGGTTCTGCCTGAGCCTTGGGGGAAACAGTGACATTTAAAAAGGATATTCCCGAGGCAGGCTCTTCTTAATATTTCTATCAGTTACTTGAGTGATGAAATAAAAGACAAGTTGATTTAATTTGCAGATGGTGCCAAATTGGATAGCTAACACCTCAGGGGATTGTATTATAATTCAAAATGACCTTGAAGAGTAGGGGGGAAAATGATGGTAAAAAAGAAGCTTATGTCCAACAGGGACAAAGGAGGATTAGAATGAATGGTCTACAAAATACACGATAGAAAACTTATGTTGAGCAAACACAAGCCTGTAAATTGAATATATACTGGCAGCTTACCACTTTTACTTATAAAGCCCTTGGTATGGTGGTTTTAACCATGTGAGCACTGGAGAATAGGAATTCTCAGAGCACTGCTTCACTTGAGAGCCTCGTCTTAGGAAGTAAGAAATCAGAGCAAATTCAGAAGAAAGAGCCGACATTTCCAAAAGACCAAGTACCCTAGCTCAGAGAGTCGCACACTTTTTCTGCAAAGGGCCAGATAGTGAATCTTTTTGACTTTGCCACGCGTAAGTCTCCCTGCTACAACTACTCAACCCTGCTGCTGTGGCTCAAAACAGCCACAGATAATATGTAAGTGAACATTTATTGGCATGGCTGGGTGCCAATAAAACTTTATTGATGTAACTAGGCAGCCAACCTTGGACTGTCCTGTGCAGAGCCCTGCTCTCTACATTATAAGAAGTGTCCCAGAATGGCAAGGTCCTCAGATTGATTGCAAGTGTCTAGAAGGCAAGAGGGGCCCTATTTTGGCCAGTTTCCTGTTCAAGCTCCTTTAACAGTACTTTCCACACAGGTGCTAGTGAATAAATTGGTGTAATAGATTAAATGAAATTACCTGGAAACGTTACTACACCAGCCTCCTTATTAAACATTAAAAAAGAATTAGAATATGTAATTCTTGAGGAAGTCATGGGACGAAAATCCAAAATATAATTTACCGTCTTCCTTTATCAGGTATTTATCAACAATATTGCCTTTTACCTACAAAAATATTAATGAAGAAAAAAAATAAGGAAGTCTAGAAGGATTACAACAATGAAATGAAAGGAAACACAAATTTGCAACAGAATATAGGCACACAGCACTTTTAAGTTTTTCTCCAAGATCTGCATAACTGAAGCAAATGTTGTCCTTAATAGACAAAGGTGAGAATGGAGACAAGGAGAGGTTAAGTCAATTGTCTAACGTCAACAAGCTAGTGGTGATGGAGAAGGAAATAGTACCCAGGTTCCCTGGGCTTACAGTTCTAGACCACAATAGACACCACGCGCACAGTGGCTGGAAAATAGAGCCAGTATGAAGTGCAACGGAAGGCCTGTGGTGTGTCTTTTCCGGGGCGTCGAGGAAAACCCAACACTCCAAACACCATCTGCCTTTTCCTCCCCCATGTACACTCGCACCCCATCCCTCTCTAGAGAAGTCTAGTTCGCAGTCAGCCCCATAGCCTCCCCCTCCTTTGATCAAGCCCTGAAAGCAAAAGGCTGGCTACAGGTGAGTCTTCGTCCCAATGCCCCAGACTCCCGAATCTGACTGCGCGTTACCACTGCCTCTGACACTTCCCTTCCAAGCCAGTGTTGTCTCGTGGCTAGATCACTTCCTCAGCCTCAGCAAGGGTGGGCTGGATCATTCTTTGTGATGGGGCAGTCCTGTGCTCAGCAGGAGGTGTAGCAGCATCTCTGGCCTCTTCCCACTAGATGCCAGGAGCACTCTCTCTCCCCTTACCCTCCAAGTCACAACAACCAAAAGTATCTTCAGACATTGCTGAATGTTTCTC
>NW_027529545.1:824297-824620 GCF_008692635.1 Crocuta crocuta
TTTTGAGAACTTCTGAATTTCACAACTGTAATTGCTTCTTAATTGCTCCCCCAACTTTTGTCCTCGCCCCTCTGCAGTCTGTTCTTCACGGAGCAGCCAAAACCATCTTTTTAAAGTGTACATCAGATCATGCCACTTCTCTGCTTAAAACCTCTAGTGGGATCTTCCTACAATTAGAATACAATCTAGTGATCATACCATGGCTCACAGAGTTCTCCGTAGTCTGACCTCTGTCAGCCTCTCCAGATTAATCTTATAGCACCATGTCCACACTGGCCTTCTTTCTCCTTTCCCAAAATACCTGCCTTGCCCAGAGCTCTGGA
>NW_027529545.1:824628-825313 GCF_008692635.1 Crocuta crocuta
GAAGGCCGAATGGTGGCCTTCCAAAGATGTCCACATCTGAATTTCTGGAATTTGTGAATAGGCTATGTTAAAAGGCAATGGGGAATTAATGTTGCAGATAGAATTAAGGTTGCTACTAGGCTGAGTTTAAGATAAGAATAAGAAGATTTTCCTGGGTCATCTGGCTGGGCCCAATGTAATCACAGGGCCCATACACCGTGGAAGAGGAAGGCAGAAGGATCAGTGAAAGACTGGACTAACTAACTGGTGGCTTTGCAAATGGAGGAAGGAGACCATGATCCAAGGAATGTGGGCAGCCTCTAGAAGCTAGGAACAGATCGTCCCTTAGAGTCTCCAGAAGCAGCGCAACCCTGTGGACACCTTGACTTCAGCCCAGTGAGAACTGCGTTAGGACTTCTGACCTCGACAACTATAAGATAATAAACGTGGGCTGTTTTAACCCACCAAGCTTGTGATAATTTGTTACAACAGCAATAGGAAACCAATGCACCTGGCGTCTTCGCTGCTAGATCCCTCAGGATGTATGCAGACTTCTTCTTGTCCAGTAGGAGGCCAGCCCTGATAACCAGCAGTGACGTCACCACCCATGCCACCTCCAGTGCTTCTACATCACCCCTTTTGTTTCCTGCATAGCTCTTGGTCGCTACCTGACATGACCATATATCATTCTTTGCAAAGCCAAAAA
>NW_027529545.1:825349-830551 GCF_008692635.1 Crocuta crocuta
AAAAAAAAAAAAAGAGAAAGAAAGAAAAGAAAAGAAAAAGAAAAAAAGAAAAGGTCCACTTTGACAAAAAGTAGAAAACGATGACAAACTTGAAAAAAGAAATGCAACGGTCATTTCATATGTCTCGGACCAGGAATGTCGGAGAAAGAACCAGGTCTAGATTAAGTACAGCACGTTTACGTTGGATGGAAAGACATTCTGGACGGTAGTTGGAGTAATCGTGCAATGAAACTTGCTGCCAAGAAGGGCCATGGAGGCCTCGATTGTGGCAACACTCACGAAAGAGATTAGAGAACTCAAGTCAAGAGAATAAATGGAGCCCAGCCTAGAGCATTGACTTGGCGACCTGCGACTTCTTCCTCCAGCTTGAAAATGTGTGCAGCACAAAGCAATGAATCACGGCACAACATCTGCATGTAATTGCATTTCTGTTCCAATAATAAATGTTTCAACTGCTATGCTATTTACGAAAGCTGTTATCATAAAGAGCCAAGTGGGGGAAATTTGAAACACAAATGCTTATCTTAAGAAACCTTTCCTTGGCAATTCAATGTCCAAGTACTGAAACAGCAACTTTGCTGTAGGATACGAATTGTCCTGAGGAGGTAATTTTTGAAATTCTACTTGAGACTGACTTTTAGGTGTCTGATTCCCTGTAAAAGCCCCTTCTGTCACCCAGGGTTTTCTTGGTATATTTTTGAACCCGAAGAGGAGCAAAGGCTAGAAGTTGTTCAGGTTTTCCTCACAGACCTTTCATCTGATTTTTGGACCCATTGTCAACAAGGGAGAAATGGTGTCTTTCACCTCTATTTTAGTCAAGAATGTTTATTCTCAAAACAGAAGACTAGAATTACAGTTTTCCCCCACCCATCCTACTCCCCAAAACTCCCCCCACCCCGGGGATTTTTGGCCTTTAAATTGCTTGCAAAATGCCAGGACGTTTAAAAATTATTAACAGCTAACGTAGAAAAGACTAGAAAATCAAAGAACCTCTTATTTCCTCAGGTCAGCCTTGTCCTCCCACCTCCCCAGAGCGGCAGATAATTTTTCTGTATGCCTTGGCGCAAGAGAAGCTGACTTCCCTGCAAAACCGCTGGTGACACCGGCCAAGGCTGGCAGTTATTTTGGCCTTTTACACTTAACTCTGAGGGGATGCATGTTCCGCAAAATAAAGCGGGGCGAATTCTTAAACAGTTCGCTCAACTTCGCATCGTTTCATTGTGTCTGTCGGCAGCTTAAGCTTCACCGCTTTGCGTAAAGTATGAAAACCCCCGTCAAGATACAGAGAAAAGAAAGCCACAGCTCCTTCAAGGCCACCGCTCCCCATTTGGCTAGGCAGGTGTTTCAAGACCATGTCGTTGAGAGTTTTAATGAGATGGCAAATAACCACGCGGGAGGACAAATCCTCAAAGAGCAATGAAAACAAGCAATTGTACAGCAATCATGCTAAACCACCTCCCCATTGCCCAAGGTCTGTATTTCTTCACTCCTAGATGCTTAGTTCTCACATCATTAGCACTGTTTAAAACACCACAGTTGAATATCAACACGAAATGAAAACGTAGAACATTCTTTTAGGAAGATGAAAATACATCATGGTTTTCCAAAGTGATTTGTAACTAACTCTTTAAAATCCAGATCAATAGCAGTGGGTGGACTGTCAGATGGCTAGCATCCAGGCTGCCTAGTTTCTCCTTTTCCCACCCTGGCCCCTGGCCCATAGTATAGATGAAGATGGAGACAGACATAGAGATATTCATTCATTTGCCAAGTAATGGCAGTAACACTGTGTGTTAGCCATATGTTCATAGATGAGGGTAGATAACAGCAACTTAATTAAAGGCTGGAAGAGTTTCAAAAGTTATGTTTTAGTGAAGCATATGAAATACCCCCATTAGGATGTCACAAGAAGGACACTTCACCTTTGTGATCTTTTTCCCCAAACCCACAGAAAGGGCTTGAAGTCCAATACCAGGCTGCCAGCCTGGTTGGGTGAGCGCCCTCTTCTGGGTTGCAGATTTCACGTCGTTCCTTCACAAGGTGGACGGGGCCAGGGAGCTCTCTGGGGTCTCTTTTATACGTGCACGAATCCTCACGACCTAGTCACCTCCCAAAGACCTCACTTCCCAACATCATCACAGTATGGGTTAAGACTTCACCATACGAATTTTGGGGGCACGTGAACGTTCAGATCATAGAAGCTAAATTGAGTGACACTCTACAAAATACCTGACCAGCACTCCTCAAAACTGTGAATCTTGAAAAGGAAAGGGAAGGTGGAGAAACTCACAGCCCAAGGGAGCCTAAGGAGACACAATGACTAAATGCACTAAGTGCTTTAGATGGGATCCTAGAACAGAAAGAAGACATTTGTGAAAAAAGCTAGAGAAATCCAAATGAAGTCTGGGCTTCAGTTAATAGTAAGGTACGATGTTGGTGTCTCAGTTTTGACAGAATTCCCATGGTAATGTAAGACGTTAACGTTAGGGAAAACCAGGCGAAGTGTATATAGGATGTCTCTGTATTTTCTTTGAAACTTTTTTGTTGATCCAAAATCTTGCAAAAATAATAGTAAAATTTTTTTTTTAATTTAAAAATTTTAAAATGTTTTTAAAATCCCCCCCCAAAAGAATAACACATTAGTTTTACACTGTAGCCAGAGAAGGGAAAACAAGATGAAGAAAAGAGCCATCCAAGAAGGATAGGGACAGAGGCAGGAACATGCGAAGGAAACAGACAGATGTAGTTCGAGCTCCACGGTCTGGTTATGTGGCCCCCTGCTATTCTCTTAAGCTACAGGGATCAGAAGAAAGGATTAGTCTTTAAAAGAACTGAGAGATTTGACATAGATTGGAAACACATTGGGGTACTGAGAAACTTCGCTGCCGTGTTCTATTTTCAAATGTTAGATAGTTTTTTTTCTGTGATTTTGAAGGCAGATGTGTCAATGAATACGTTGGGTTTAGCAAGGTTTTCAGGAACCTTAGAGAGACTGATAGGGTTGTTCTTTGAGAATCCCATATTGTCTAGTGTCCCAATGCCAAAAGGATCCATTTAAGACTGACCCTAAATTCATCCTAATGGGTACTTCCATTTAGAAATCAATCTAGCAGGGCACCTGGGTGCCTCAGTCAGTTAAGCATCTGGCTTCAGCTCAGGTCATGATCTCATGGTTTGTGGGTTCGAGCCCCGCGTCGGGCTCTGTGCTCACAGCTAGCTCAGAGTCTGGAGCCAGTTTTGGATTCTGTGTCTCCTTCTCTCTCTGACTCTCCCCTGCTTGCTCTCTCTCTCTCTCTCAGAAATAAATAAAACATNAACCCTCTAAAAGTTAAAATCCCTAAGTTTAGATTAAGTTTTCACAATTGCACACATGGAGTTTTCGGGGTTCTCCTCTTCAAAGGAGTCCCAATCTCACAGACATTTCTCTGATCATTGAACCTCACAGTTAATTGGCAATTAATGCATGCTAAGAATTTCTGCAGACCAGTGTGCATTCACTTACACATTCCACGGTGTTTTTCTAAAAAGGGCTTGAAACTGTATTAACTATAAGTCAGGATAGTCCTGACAAGGTTAAGTGTGAGATATTAACAGTCAATCAAAAGTATTTGATTAGTGGGGTGCCTGGGTGGCTGAGTCAGTTAAGTGCCCAACTCTTGATTTCAGTTC
This sequence comes from Crocuta crocuta, assembly GCF_008692635.1. Lineage (NCBI taxonomy): Eukaryota > Metazoa > Chordata > Mammalia > Carnivora > Hyaenidae > Crocuta > Crocuta crocuta. The sequence continues at coordinate 829,019 of NW_027529545.1, forward strand.
AGGTCATGATCTCAAGGGTCATTGAGTGCAGCCAGCCTCAGGCTCTGTGATCACAGCAGGGAGCCTGCTTAGGATTCTCTCTCTCCCTCTCTGTCCCTTCCCCATTTGCACTCACTCTCTTTCTGTATCTCTCTCAAAATAAATAAATAAGTTTAAAAAGAAATATTTGATTAGTGTGTGTCCTAAATCCGTCCAAACACATATTTCACGGACGGGATACTCACACCCAGGGCTCCAAATCTTTTATTGATGTTGGTCACAGACTCCACAAGGCATATTAGATGGAAGAAATCTCCATCTAGAAACTGATTGAGATTTCGGTAATGGTTGACATGTTGGAAGGGGGAGAATACGGACACAGATCTGCAAAGACATCTCAGGGGACTGCATATTTCATCTTGAATTAGTTTTAGATCAGAAATGTGAAGTCCTTGTGAGCCTGGATTTAAACTTTAATGCAGCAAATTACATAAACTCTCTAACAAGAGCCAAAGTTCCAAAGTGCCCTCTTATATTTGTTTTCCTGTTCCACTGAAACAGCATACCAAATCTGAATCTGATTAAGTCGGCTGAATTTGTTATCAGCACTAGGAACTATGTATGCTGTACAAAAAATTAACTTCACCTAGAAACGCATGTTTAGGTGGTTTTACTCCTGAAAAAAAATGCTGATTAGAAAGATGTCAGATCCTGGGAGAGGCCAAACTTGATTTTTCCCCAAAAAGAACTGGATTTGAACATAGGCTGGAAATAAGGCTGGGATTTTGAGGTGTGAAAACACACAATGACTCTACAATAAGTTATGCTGTCCATGAGGGATGCCCTGGTCATTGTTTGCCAAGCATAGTGTCTGGCACTTAGCATAAAACTAGCTTTATTCGTATGTGTATCTGTGTTATCTACTTATGTATCTAGATATTTTTGTATCTATCTCAAAATGTCTCAGCCTCAGCACTGTTGACATTTTGGATCAGAGTTCTTTGTTTTGTTTTGTGTGTGTGTGTATGGGGGAGGGGGGCTCTCCTGTGCACTGTAGGATGTTGAATAGCATCCCTGGCCTCCACCCGCTAGATACCAGTAGCATTGTCTCTTCCAGCTGTGACAACCAAATATCTGTCCGGATATTGCCAAATGTTCCCTGGGGTGTGTGTGTGTGTGTGTATCCCTCAGAATTTCTCCCAGGTGAGAACCACTGATTACTTCCACCTCTACCGCTACCTCTAATGTCTGATGTCTAATGTCTAATCTCTAAACACCTACATACCTATAGAAGAAATACATAAATGAGCAGATTTTATGGTAAAACCTCTAGGCTTCAACCTGGCATGATCAACTGAGAAAGTGTGCAGGATTAATGGGGTTTATTGCATATGGTAATATGTATAGTGTGTATCTGTTATAATAATGAACTATCATACTATGGGAATAAATGCAAGAGAATTTGGGGAGAATCCCCTGTGCTTCCCTCCCCTAAGCCTTCTTATCTGTTATTTTTCTCTTACATACCAGGTGCTGACACACTTCTGTGCACTT
>NW_027529545.1:830655-843530 GCF_008692635.1 Crocuta crocuta
TTTGCGGAATCAAGTTAGTAAACTCATAGCAAATCATAATAATCCAAAAACAAAGCTCATTTGATATATAAAAAGTAGGCCTTTTGAGGGGAAAAAGGGTTTTTTTTAATTTAAAAGGTTTTTCTTTAAATATCAAGAGCCAGAGCCCCAGCTAATTCTGACCATAGAAATTTTTTCAAAAGGACCAGAGAGGTTTGATTCTTGAAAGCAAAGAGAGTTGTATCCTACTTCCCATCTGGAAGATAAGGAAAAGGCAGCTTTGTGGGGTGCACTGTCCCATGAACCCAGTGGCTTGTACACAGTTGGTACTCAATCATTACCACTACAATAAGTCAGGGTACATATTTAAGAATACTTAAGTGGTATCACTTCATATTAAACTTTAATCATAAACAGGATCATAATTCGAACAACTTGGGTCACTTTCTTTGAATCGAAAACCCTAAGTCTGCTTTCTCATTATCTATCAGACTTCTCTGCACCACAACCTAGTAAACAGCCTTTGGTATGCCACTGAGACTCTTTGGGGCTCTTTGGTTCCGTCATCTGTAAAAAGGGAGGGATACTAATTTGTATCTCTTAGGCTTTCTCTGAGGATGAAATGAGATCGATAAGAGCCAGTGCCCTTTCACAAATGTTTAATCATTTGCTTGATGCACCCGGAGATTAGCTTCCATGGTCAACAGATATGAATGCAGTAGCAAAAGTAATTTTCCCCTGAGCTTGAATCAAGAATGTACATGAGAAAACCTGCGGAAAAGAGTAAAACACGATATAAATGTAGGAAAAGCAGTGGCATAGTATGCCCTACTCTCCTTAGACTCAGCCTATCTCTCTTTAAACAGGAGCAGGATGNTTACTCCTTCTTCTATAATGAACTTCATTCAAATTGTAGCAAAACAGTGACTGTGAATGAATGTGAACACACACACACACACACACACACACACACACACACACACACACTAAAATACAGATGTTATGGGACATTAGAAGAATCCAAGTAAGATGGCCCTAGAATTGAATGGAAAAAAATTACAAGGAGGAAGTTTAAGCAAATCTTTGTTGAAGGGCATCTAATCTGGTCTTTGAGGCATAGACAGAATTTGGGCATAAGGAGAGAGTAGGCTATGTAGGTGTTCATTTTATAAAAATTTGTTAGGCTGAACATATATGCTTAACTTCAAAACATTTTGGCAGACACTTTAATAATCATGTTTCTAAAGTGTGCACTCCATTTTCTGCTCCTCTGACCATTCCAAAATATGGAATCTGAAATCTATATTCTAATTAGGCTAACAAAATTATTTTGTCAAACCACTGCTAACAATAATTGGGGTGTACTGATGAAACGGAAAACTAGGATGGGGATTCATCCATCTAAGTTTCCTAAAACCCTGAAACGGAGATAATTTTCCCAAAGATATAGAATCTTGGCTCTCTTTGCCTCCTTTGACTCAAAATTTCCTCTTGTAACATATGGATAATATTATTTGTCTCCCTGAGGTGTGTGGCTGTTATGGGAGTCACTAGTGTATTTGAAATCAGTTCAGAAGATCTTTCTTCCATGGGCAGCCTGGCCAAGGGTTCAGAGACTAGTTCATCCATCACAATATAGAGGGCCTTAGCAGAATCTACCCAATGGGTGGAGGGTGAACTACTCACCCACAGTCCCTCGGGAGAAATTGACAACTAGATTGGCGACAGGCTTGGAGGTCCAGAGATGGTCGCGGGAAGGACGAAGGAGTATTAGAGTGAGATGTAGAAGAGAGAAAGTCCAGGTATCAAGTGAGAAAATGTTTCACTCGGTGGTGACCTTGGGGGGCAAGAGACTAGCAACAGAGGCTCTAAGGGTTAAGCTTAAATATGGGGATTTGTATGTTCCAGTTATGTTTCAAAATCAACTTATAAGAAGTGACACAGACAAAACGGAACCGTTAAAATAAGAATAAAAGAATAAGAACAAAATAATGAGCCAAGGGCAGCAGTTGGATAAGAAAGCAAGTCAGCAGAGTTAGTATAAGTGAACGCAATCATTAGCTCCAAGAGCATTGGTAGCCAGGGCAGAAAGGGAAACAAGACAAATTATATAGTTCCTGTGTTATCAAGAAAGAGACAAACATTTGATCGGCATCATGACATAGATATTTTATTCACTGGATCTTGTAGTAAGCAAAATAGTGGTCCCCCAAAGATGTCCATGTCCTAAACCCCAGACCTGTGAATGTTGCCTTACACCGCAAAAGGGACCTTGCAGTCATTACCAAGTTAAGCCTCTTGAGACAGAGAGATTCTCCTTAATTATCCTGGGGGGCCCAACATAATCACAAAGGTCCTTATATGAAAAAAGATAGGTGGGGGGCATAGTCAGATGGAGATATGATAATAGAAGCAGAGGTCTCAGCGATGCCATTGTTAGAAGGGAGCCATGGGTCAAAGAATGCAGGTGGCCTCCAAAAGCCTTGAAAACGCAAGGAAACAGATTCTCCCCTAGAACCTCCAGAAAGCATCACTACTACTTGCTGTAACCTTGATTTCAGCCTCTCAAAATCAGTGCATTCTAATTTTGGACTTCTGACCTCCAAAATATGAGATAATAAATTTATATTTTTTCAAGCCACTAAACTTATGGTAATTTCTTACAGCCGCAATAGAAAATAAATGCATATGTTTAAATAATGGACCAAGAGAAAAATCACTGAAATGTAACATTTACATCACTTCTGTTGGGAGTGAAAATAATACTGCTGAGTTATGTAACTTTCTGTTGAAAAGCTTAGAGCATTTGGAGTGATTTCTAAACCAAGTGGCATAAACCATCTGACGTGATGGTGAACAACTGGGATTCCTAAGTCCTTCTCCAGTCCTGCTAAACAGATTCCGTGGCGAGGACCTGGGAATCTATAATGTTAACAAACAACTATATTCATCATCATTGCTGCAGACAACTTATCACACATTGAGCAGCTCAAAGGAACTCCCATTTATTACTCCACAGCTTCTGTGGGTAGGAAATCTGGGCATGCCTTAGATGGTACCTCTGTTTTAGGGTCTTATAAGGCTACAGTCAATCTGCCGGTTGGAGACGGGATCGCATCTGAAGGTCTGACTGGGGAAGGATCAACTTCTAAGCTCATGCAAGTTGTTAACTAAGGGTTGTTTCACTCAAGTCCTAGGTTCCTTGCTGGCTATTGGTTGGAGGATGCCCTCAGTATGTTTTCAGATGGGCCTCTCCAACATGGCAGCTTGCCTCATCAAAGCCAACAAGAGAGCGAGCCTACTAGCAAGACAGGGGTTACAATCTTGGTAATGTAATCATGGCCGTGACATCCCATTACCTTTGCCATACTGTTTTGGTTAAAAGCAAGTCCCGGGTCCCACCCACATTGAAGGGAGAGGATTACACAATGGGGGGAGTACCAGAAAAATAAATTCATGGTGGGGGTGTCTTAGAATCTGCCCACCATGGCATTCCAGATGTTTCTTGCATACAACCAAGCTGGGCAGCACTAACCTAGGAGAACAAATTAGATGAGAAGGAATTGAGCATTTCACAGCTGGGCTTTTGACAGGAAGTGGATGTGAGAATTTCAAGGCTGTGGGCTCTGGTGATGTCTCAGCTGTGTCCTTTCTATAATAAAAGCTATGGGTTAGCATAGTGTCTGGACCTTAAAAACACTCCTTTGCATTACTTCCAGACCCCTCTCTGCTGCCAGTTCAGTTGCTCGCTGTTTCTGAGCTGACCTCAACATCTTCGGGAATACACTGACAGGGTAAGAGCGGGTTTCTGAAATTCATGAGTTTTGATTATTTTTACTTTCTTGTCAAAAAATGTAAATTTTGCCCTGTCATACTACAAAGAGAATCCATTTCACAATTTACACAGCTGATTTCAAATACTATCCTATTTCAAGCTCCATCACATTCTCCTCAGATATTGAAATGATATCCTGGCAGAAACATTGCCATGTGCTTGCCAACCCCTCCCGGGCATAAAACTAAACATTTCCCAGCCCCTTACAGTTAAGTGACGCCAGGGAATAGAGTTGACCTGTGGCAAGTAGCCTTGCTCCTAAAACCTTCTGCATGGTCTTTGAAATTCTCTCTTCAGTCGCCGCTTGGCCAGATGCTGAGAACATAGCTAAGGTCCCCAAGGCTCTAGTGGTGACAGAGCTGCTAGGCTGAAAGAACCTGGGTCCCCGGACATGTCACTGGCCAACCATACTGGAGTCAAATGTGTGTGAGAAATACACAGTTGTGGAAAGTCACTGTTCATTACAACAGCTGACATTAGTTACACTGACTGGAACAGCTGCATTATTTTCTTTGAGTGGGACAGATGTCACATGCTGGTGCTCGGTATGGAGGGACATGTAATAGAATAAGTCATGAGGGTGGTGATGGGAACATATTCCCTTTGTGTTCTCCCCTTCTAAACTATACAAAAGCGTGGATCATTCTAGATACTGGATCTCTCTCTGTGGGAATTGAGGTCTTAGTGTGTCTGTATGACAGAGTGGGACTTCCCATTCTACCTCAAACACTGATTCTAAGGGGCTGATTGCCTGGAATCACCACACTGTCACCCATGTGACTTGACATCACGACACTGCCAACCTGTGCCCCCAGTCTCAGTTGCTGGGGGCCCTGTAGGACATTTGACAGCATCCCTGGTCTCTACCCACTAGATGCCAATAGACTTTCCTCCAGCTGTGACAACCAAAAATATCTCCACTCGTGGCCACATGCCCGTGGGGGCTCAACTGCCCTGCTTGGGGACCCCTGGGGTAGGAGACGAGGAGCATTTTTTTTTTCGCCTTTAGCAGCAGTGGGATCAGGACACTGACCTTCCTTTCTATCTTAGTTGGCTCCAGGCCTCTTGTTTACAAGGTATTCTGAAATTAACCAATGACCTAATCCAATCTATGCACCCAATTAATTTTTTATTTTTATTTTTAATTGTTAAAACTATGAGACAATCGACCTATAACATTGTATACATTTAAGGTATACAATGTGTTGATTTGATACATTTATGTATTATGATATGATTACCACTGTAGCCTTAGCTCACACCTCTATCAAGTCACATAATTACCACTTCTTTTTTGTGATGAGAACTAAGGTCTAGTCTCTTGGCAGCTTTGAAGTTTATAATATAGTATTGCCGCCTATACCCACTACACAGTGCATTTGATTCCCAGGACCTCTTTATGTACTAGTGGGAAGTCTGTACCCCTTCAACAACATCTCCCCATTCCCCCACCCCAGGCCCTGGTAACCACCATTCTACTCTCTGTTTTCACGAGGTCAGCTGTTTTAGATTCCACATATAAGTGAGATCATACAGTATTTGTTTTTCTCTATCTGGCTTCTCTCACTTAGCATAATGCCTTTGAGGTCCATCCATGTTGTTGAAAAAGGCAAGATTTCCTTCTTTCGTGGCTGCATGATATTCCATTGTTTATATACACCACATCTTTATTCATTCATCTGTTGACAGACACTTAGGTTGTTTCCATATCCTGGCTATTGTGAATAATGTTGCAATAAACGTAGGGGTGCAGATAGTTCCTCAAGGCCTGTTGTTATTTCTTTTGGATATGTACCCAGAAGTGGAGTTGTTGGATTATAAGGTAGATCTATTTTTAATTTTTTGAGGAATCTACATACTGTTTCCCATAGTGGCTGTACCAATTTATATTCCTACTCATCCAGTTTAAACTCTGGCCATATGGAAAGGAATTCCCCCCCCCCCCCCCCCAGGGCANCTTCAAAAAGAATATGCTATTTTATAGGCTGTGTTCTACAAATATAGGCTGTTTTCAAATCCCTTAGATTGGAACAGATACTAAACGTGATGCATTTCACTGTCTTGACATTGACAGCTATTAAAAAACAAAACAAAACAATGAGCATACGTGATTACACACATCTTCTTTCTCAACAGAATCTCCCAAGTAAAAACAATCTCTTTTGCCTACATTTAAATGAGATTTTAACAATGTTTCATTGAGATCCCCATATGATTTGTATCAACATTTACATTTTGCTTTCAGTGCTGTAGAAATAAACTGTTTTTTTTACCCCCTCAGGGAACCCAAAGCTTCCCCAAATACCTTATTGCTTAAGGGAAACGGTTAGCTACAAATGCTAAAGGTTAATATTCCAGACCAAAGGTAAGCTGAACAACCTCTTATCCTCAGAAGCAAATGGAGTTAATTTCTGAATGTGCTACCAAAAACATGGTTTCACTGATGCTCTCTTTGAGCTGAAACAAGCCCACAAAGTAAAAGCAAGTGGGCAAGGACAAAGGTTTAAATAAAGAAACACAATCATGCCTCTTCACAAAAAGAAAAGTTCTCCAAGTCACTCTCCAGTGTCTCCTCACTGTGACTCAAGTTTCTCAAAGTTTCTGTGTGCAGATTTGCAAATGCTATTGTCAACAAAGTCTTCTCAAAACCAGAACATAACGTTCTAGGCCCATTCTTTCTAGGTAATGCTCCAATAAATGTATTTGGAACCAAGGTATGTGATTTCAAGGTCCTCAACACAGCATGAGAAATCCAGCTTGTCTTCCATCTGCCTCTTAAATCTTTTCTCTTAATAATGATACAGTAATCCAATTTTTGCTTGCATTTTATGCAGTGCTCTTTCGGGCAGCACAGAATTCAGTTTGCTGACTTGCTTCCCAAGCACTCAGGCTGAAAAAGTGCTATTGTCAAAGCAAATGATGTGATCTGAAGACTCAAAAGGAATTAAAAGGATAAGAAAGAAAACGAGGCCCTACTCTGTCAAGAAGTCATCTTACCGATTTTATTACTAAAAGGGCAGCAGAACATGACTTTGTTTCCAATACAAAGTAGAACTCAGGAAAACCTTTTGTAAATAAGGAAATTTCTCAGGGTGCTCCGAGGATGGCTTTCAAGACTACGGGAATAGCATGAGATCCGGCCCATAGGATGTACTGATCAACAATTAATGCGAAAGCTTCCTTCTTGCCACACCAATGTGCCCATGTCAAGCCTCACGGCTCAGACCACATATAAAGCCAGCATATATTTAGCCCTCTCTGCACAAAATTCTTCGCTTATTTTGCTGGCTCAGATCACCTCTCCCAAGATATTTTAATCAGAAGAAATATTTTGCTTTAAATCAAGTGGCCCAGATCTCAGCTTAAAATCAGTGATATGCAGAGCACACAGCACTTCACGACATCTGCCCGCCAGCTACCAGAAAAGTCAATACATAGAGCAAATTTTCTATCAGAGAGGCAAGTGACTTCCATCTCCTACAAGAGAAAAGGCAACCGAGAGAAAAACTGCTGAAGTAGAGCAGGGAATTTCCCCTTCTTACCATGCCCTAGACATCTTTACCCCCGTTCCAGGTTTTTAAAAGTCACCCTACAATTCAGAACTCCAAGCTCAGGCTTCTCATGTTCTTGTCGTGGCTTCTGACCTTTCAGCTGACCCACTGATAACCCAGCAGAAGAGAGATTAACTAACCATATGCTGAAAGGGTCGACCATCCCTTAGGGGGTATTGAACTACATGGAGAACTCTACGTCCTGGCAGGGGAAACACAGTCTAACCCAATTTTCTTACCACTACATGCATTTCATGGGCCTGGGAAAAATGGATCTTCTTACTTGTTTTACCAAACTCCATCAAAACATGACTAGGTGTCGCCCAAACAACTAATCAGACCCTGGATTTTATTGTGGCTCGAGGGGAAAGCAGAAAGATCATTGACATTTTCTTGGCTCTAAAGCTCCATTAGGGGACCTCACAACCCAAACATTACTCAAGGGATACCAAATGTCACATAATGTGGATAGGGGTATTAACTCAAGAACCCAGATATCCTCATTCTTGTTTTGGAAAACTGACTGACAAATATAAGGGCAGTCATCCACAAAGACACGGTGCTATGCTTGTTCTTAGTGCCTTCTTAGAGTTCAGTCCAAAATATTTGGGTAATTCTTAAAGTCTCCTGTCTAATGCCAGAAAATTTGTATTTAAGAATTCTATGCATTATCATCAGCAGAGAGCTACTGTCCAATCCAAAGGCACTGCCTGCTGGGTAATCTCCCTTCCACAGCTGGAGATCTCTGTCTTCCCTCACAGACATCCATCACCAGGATGGCAAAGAGCCATAGTCTCTTTCTCAAAGCATGTTGGTCAAGGTATATAAAATTTCCAGTCATTTCTCCAACCATAAGTGGCACTATCAGTTTCCATCACTTCTTTTCATCTCCACCGCCCCTACTTTGGTTCATCTTGTCTTTCTTGTGTTTTCAAAACAACCTGTTTTGTTTTGTTGTTTTGGTAAAAGTTACTGAGATATAATTTACATATCATAAAATTTACCCCTTTTATGTGTGCATCTCAATGAATTTTAATAAGATCGTGGAACTGTACAACCATCACTAGAATCCAGTTTTAGTACATGTCCATCACCCCAAAGGGATCCCTCTCTACTATTTTCAGTTAATCTTTGTTCATATCTCTAGTCCTTGACAACCTCTAATCTTTCTGTTTGTATAGATTTACTTTTTCTGGATATTTCATTTAAAGGAAGCATATAATATGTGACCTTTTGTGATTGGCTCCTTTCACTTAGCACAATGTGTTCGAGACTCATCCATGCAGTAGCATGAATCAGCACTTCATTCCTTTTTATGGCTGAATATCCATTGTACAGACAGACCATACACTATCTATCAATTTACCCAGTGATGGACATTAGAGCTATTTTCATTTTTGAGTTATCATGAATGATGTTGCTATGAACATTCATATACAAATCTGCCAAGTGGAGATAAATTTCATTTCTAGAATTGGAATTACTGGGTTGCATAGTAAATTTTGCACAGTGGTCTATTAGCTGTTCTACTTACCTCACATCTTGATCCACTTTAATACCTTCTCCCTACTACAGGTAGAATCTTATGAAAGTGAAAATCTAGAAATTGGTTTTTCCAGTTAAAACACTCCACAGAAGCTTCCCATTGTTTTTAGGTTAAAACCAGAACTTTGTGAGGTACCTGGGTGCCTCACTCAGCTAAGCCTCTGACTTCAGCTCAGGTCATTATCTCACAGTTTATGAGTTTGAGCCCTGCATCGGGCGCTCTGCTATCAGCACAGAGCCCATTTCAGATCCTCTGTCTCCCTCTCCCTCTTCCCCTCTCTAGCTCATGCTTTCTCTCTCTCAAAAATAAATAAACATTAGGAACAAAACAAAACAAAACTTTGCTACATTGTTTATGGAGCCCCACATGACAAGTTTTTACTGCTGCAGCCTCTAATCCCATTTCTCCACTACACCTGGACCCTTCCCCTTCTCTATATCACTCAACCTAGATTTTAGTTTTCTGAACAGACTGTGATCTCTCAAGCCCTTAGCTTGGGATTTTCCCTCTACTTAGAACTCTCCTTACTTCGACGGTAATAGTTTAAGAGGGTAGCTCTCGAGTTAGATGCCTGAATTCACCAATTAAAGCTGTGTGACGTTGGCCAAGTCATGTCCCTATGCGTCAAATCCTCCATCTTTAAAGTGGGTAATAATGGGGGTGCCTGGATAACTCAGATGGTTGAGTGTCCAACTCTGGCTCAGGTCATGATCTCACGGTTTGTGAGTTCAAGCCCTGCATCATGCTCTGTGCTGAGAGCTCGGAGCCTGGAGCCTGCTTCCAGTTCTGTGTCTCCTCCTCTCTGCCCCTCCCCTGCTTGCACTCTGCCTCTGTCTCTCAAAAAATAAAGTAACATTAAAAAATTTTTTTACATAAAATAATTTGTGTAGCAATGGATCCCGAGTCATAGGGTCCTTGGAAGGATTGAATGTGTTAGGACGTGTAAAGTCAGTGATGGCCAATGGGCTCATATTTTGGCTTAGATCTGACTCTCTCTTAGAAGCCTTCACTGACGTCTTATGTACAGGCTTGCTCCTTTAAGTGTTTCCATAATACTCTGTTCTTGTTGTATCATAGTATCACTGGCCTCATATCATCATTTATTTTTCCATCTCCCCCTGGCAGTCTGTGAGTTTTGTAAGGCAAACTAAACCACTTCTTTCTCTTCTACCACGTGCATCTCACAGAGCATGGCTCACAGTAGGTGCTCATTACAGCATTCGCGGAATTGAAAAACTGCTCTTATGTGCCAGCCATTCTTATCTTGCTTTGTCCAGCTGTCTCTCCCAGAGAGATACCCATGGACTGTATCATCCAGACTACTGACCAGCTACAATTTGGATGGCAGTGGCCAAGAGGAAGGCTCTTGCAAGACAGATGGGTGGGTAGAAGGTAAGGTCATGGTTATTGCCCTTCTCACTTCCTCCCTGCTGTGGTTCAGCCAGTGGTTGCATTCTGCTATGCGAATAGCTCCTGTAGGGACATCCGACTTCTAGAGCTCTAGTTCTCTCTGGTACCAGAAAGAACATTCCTTTCCCTTGCCCCTCCAGATCTAGGAGTGGTACCAGCAGCTTCCCATTATCGCCGATCCTTTGGTGCCTATGATCCCTCCATCAGTCCGATAACCCTGTCCAATCCACTGTAAAAAGTTCATCAATGACTGTCTATGTAAGTTCACTTGGGTGTGTCATCTGCTTCCTGTTGGGATCCTAACTGGTACAATGACTGAGCCATTATTGCACAATTCACATTCTTTCTAGGTGGCTCCGGTGGCAGAGGAGGTTTAGGGAACTCTTTGCTGTGTGTTTTTGGAGGGGTATTGGTGGGGAAGAATATGATTTCACTATTGAAATAGCGTGCGATGTTTACAGTTCTTATTTTTATATGTATACATGTCACTTGCCATACGCTAGGATATGCTATTGCCAATGGTTTCCAGATGGATTGTTCTTAAAGCATTTTACTGGTGGATCTTGCTTTCCAGGGCACTGTGTAGGACAGACTGGGTAGCAGCACTTAAGTCGATCCCTGGAAAATCGTAGTCCACCCATAGTGCTAAGACTCATCAAGTATCACAATTCTTTCCACTTTCAGCTAATGGTACATTTCACAGACCATTATTTTCTAGTTCTCTTTGACAAACAATACTGGATATGTGATCCCATCAGTTCCATTAGAGGAATGGGTCGTAGACAGCCAAGTATCAGGCTCTGAAACCAGGTAGGAGCAATAGGTCTGAAGACTACCTCCCAGCCACCTGTGTCTCTCGTCAACATTTCTTGAGCACATACTCCTGCTCAATTCCCAAGAAACAGAAGGCTTAGACGGAACATTCAGATAGTTTATGGCATAACTATTGCTTTCTGTCAAATAGGTATCTTTTGACATAAGAACTTAGCTATAAATAATCACCCACAAGAACTTGGCATTATTACCTAATTTGCATGATTTAAAATGATTTTCTAATATGATAAAATCGCAGATTTCGAGAACTCTAACTAAACTGTTTTGTTGAAGCCATCAAAATTTGTCATGTGCTGAATGTGAGAGGCTACACAGAGGAATCGATGAACTTTTTTAAAGCACGTATATGAAAAAGATAGCCGTATTAGTTTCCTGCTGCTGTTCTAACAAATTGCCGCAAATTTAGTGGGTTAAAACAAAACCAATTTATTATTTTATAGTGCTGGAGGTCAGAAGTCCAGAATGAGTCTCACTGGACTAAAACCAAGGTGTCAGCCGGGCTCTGTTCTTTCTGGAGACTCTGAGGGGGAATTCTGTTTCCCTATCTCTTCCAGCTTCTAGAAGCTGCCTGTATTCCTTGGCTCATGGCCTTTTTTCCATCTTCAAAGTTAGCAATGGCNCCCTAGCTCAAGATCCTTCACTAAATCACATCTCCAAAGTCCCATTTGCCACATAAGGTAACATACTCATAGCTCCAGAGATTAGAATCTGGACATCTTTAGGGGTGCCTGGGTGGTTCAGTCAGTTAAGTGTCCAACTTCAGCTCAGGTCATGATCTCAAGGTTGTGGGTTCGAGTCCTGCATCGGGCTCCATGCTGACAGCTCGGAGCCTGGAGCCTGCTTCAAATTCTGTGTCTCCCTCTCTCTCTGCCCCTCTTCAACTTGTGCTCTGTCTCTCAAAAAGAAATACATGTTAAAAAACATTTAAAAAAAAGAACGTGGACATCTTTGGAGGCCATTATTCTGCCTGCCACAGCATCTATTAAATACTTATTTAAAATTTTAGAAATCTTGGTCTTTGCTGTGATAAATAATGAAAAATGGTGGAAATAAAAACTATTTTATGAGTGCTTTTAGTTTTTCCCTAAGACTTAAAAAAAAAAAACAAAACCTAAGTACATTCTGTTGTCTTGATGTCTACATATTAAATGAGAATAAAAATAAGCACTTTAAAGGGTTTAAATTTTTGAATTTTAGGGGCACCTGGGTGGCTCAGTCGGTCAAGTGTCTGACTTCAGCTCAGGTCATTATCTCGTGTTCTGTGGGTTCAAGCCCCGCTTTGGGCTCTGTACTGACAGCTCGGAGCCTGGAGCCTGCTTCTGATCCTGTGTCTCCCTCTCTCTCTGCCCCATCCCTGCTCATGCTCTATCTCTCTCTGTCTCTCAAAACTAAATAAATGTTTAAAAAAAATTTTTTAATTTCTTAATTTTAAATTATGAATACTGGTAAAGTTACTGATATAAAGTGTTCAAAATGGTCTCCTATTCACTACATACCATTTTTACACATATCATTTTCCGAGTTAGGAAACAAATATTTCAACAGTAATAATTACAACCATTTAGGTTTCAGATGTCATTTTGTGAATTGGAAAAGCTCCATGAAATAATTTCAAAGTTTATAGCCTCTCATCTTCGTAATTAATACGGAGGAAACAGATTTTTTTTGGAACCTCCATATAATTTTTACTTAAGTAGTTTGGGTTTGGCATTCTAGAAGA
>NW_027529545.1:843536-844455 GCF_008692635.1 Crocuta crocuta
TTGGCATTCTACAAGATAGGAACTAGAAACATTTTTTGGTTTCTGTGGTAGAAGCTAGGAATTCTTCCCCAAATTCACAAGCTAACCATCGTATGTGATGATCCATTTCAGCAAAGGAAAAGGTAAACTGGAAGATTTGAAGAAGGCCAGGTTGTAGCACTGTAAAGGTATCAGAGTCCTGCCACTGTATTGAGGGGAGTGGAATAAATGGCTTCCTCCCANACCGACTGAGCCACTCAGGCGCCCCACATTAATCAAGAGTTTAATGGATTGTCAGGTCAAGGGACAAGAAGGTGTAAACAGAAAGGGCACCCACTTTTGTGTTTCTTATGTTCTAATGGAGGATAAGAGAGAAATAATACATCAATAGATAAATGAGTCAATATACAAACAATATAATTCCAACATGGATAAATGCTATGGGTATAGTGANCTCTAAGGAAAGATGTCTCTGGAGAGGGGATATTTGAGCTGTCGTTTGATGATAAACAGTTCATACTGTGGGTTCTTAAGAGCCTAGATGACCACGACCCTTCTCTTCATCTCCAAAGTAGGGTATGTGTGCTCAGGGTAAGCAAGGTAATCAATTGGAGTGCAGGAAGAAGAGATTAGAACTTATATTTGCATTTCTTTTTAACCTAGAAAATAAGAAAGAAGTTACATTTTGCTTAATATTTAAATTTTTTACACCGGCACCCTACACTCAGTCCCTGTGACAGACACCCGGAGAATTGCAGTGAGAACCTAGTTAAGTGAATTTAAAGATTATATTACCTAATTTTAACTAGAATAAACCTCAAATAATGGACCGATGGCTTGAAAATTTGTCTGTAAGGAAACCATGGGTTGAGGTAACACTATTATCACAATCTCAAGTTAATAAGAAAATGTCAGAAGCAACTCTTTCCCTCTCCCAAGC
>NW_027529545.1:844559-874406 GCF_008692635.1 Crocuta crocuta
AGCTGAAGAAAACCCAGCCTAAAATATTTAACATTATCAAAAAATCCATATAAAACATGAATTGACAACCACTTCCATCATAGATAAGCCTTTCCTAGCCTTTCCATAGGATGAAGCCAAATGTGCCTTCCCATAGGAAGAAGCCATCACAGGGAACAACACATTTAAAAATATTCTTTATTTACCTCATCTCTATTCCATTATGTATGTTTTATGATATACGAAATGTATCGTTACTGATTCATGTATATAATTTATAAATTGACATACATATATTTAGGATCCATGTGTATTTATTTTTACTTCTAGGCTTGCATAACCAAACATGCTTTGTGATCGCTGTTCTAAGCTATTTGATAGTTTATGGCCCTTGTCAGCGACTGTCAGCAACCATGTAAAGGACAACCCAGCTCTGAACCCTCAAACAGATTTTCAAGATGGTGTGAAGTTTTGAGTATAATTAAGGTGCCAAGAATCACATCATCCAGCAGAATCTGGGTGGAGTGGCAATTCTCCAGTGCTTTGGAAGGAACATTCCAGTTCCAGCTAGAAGCTGCAGGGAATCTAAGCCGATACCTGAGGCAACACTACAATTCCTGTGTCTTTGGTTCATACAGGATGTTGGCCAAGATTCTTCTGCAAATCCATTCCTCAAAAATAGACCTGTGTGAGGCCACATGGGGTATGATCTGTGACAAGTTTTATGTGAGTGTGTGTATGTGCACTAACGTGACACTAAATGAGGTTTCCTTTGCTCCCTTGTAATTTCATCAAACACTTGTGAGATGCTTTGATGCATGTCATATCTTAACATTGGATAAAGTATTTCATAAAAAAAAGATTTACTTTCTTGAGTCAATGGCCAAGAAAATCCAAAATAGAGCTATGGGCACATTGAGAATTAAGAGTTAAATGTATTTTTAAGTGAATGTGTGTCATTGATGAAATCATTTGCAATTTTGTTTGCCCTTAAGCATAGGCGTTAAATGCATCCAGTTTTCAGATGCTCTAACATAGCAAATGGTCGGTGGAAAAAAGTAACTGGTAATCTGTAAGGATTTCTTGGTGATTAGATTGTGGATACTTCAACATGCATGACAGAACGCATTCCTGGGAGAAAAGGAACAGTAGAATCTCAGAGGTGCTCCAGGTCCCCCATAGCCTACATTCCACATTGGTCAACATAACAACTGTCCTGTCAACAGGTCTTCTTCACTCCCTTCTCCTGCTCCCTTTGTCCCCCTCTCCAGCTAGGCACACACACCCGCTTCTTGGAACAAGACTACAGCATCTCGGAACAGAGACGAACTCATCCAGGGTAGAGTTGCCTGAGACTCAGCCAATGATCAGTACTTTCAGAGATTTGGTGCATTTCAGTCTCATTTCTCATCTATGTCTGTGCCATCCCATGCTTTGAAGTGTAATAATTATTCCATCAAGAACATTAATAAAAGCATCTTGTGCACGTAAATGTATGTGGGAACGTGCATGTTTAGATTATGGTGCCCAACGTCTCTGAGGGGATACGTAATTTCATGGAAGTTTTCCTGGGAGTCACTGCTCTAGGCATTTGAGCAATGTTGTTGTTGGTGTTGGTGTTGGTGGTGGTGGTGGTGGTGGTGTGAGGGTGAGGGAATAGGCTTTCACAGAAAACTCTTTCCCATACTGTGGGAAAGAAGATTGGGTCAAAGCTTCCTGAATTTCTAAACAAATACTACTTGGAGGCCCATATCAGGCTTTTTAAACCTAGGAAAGAGGCTACAGATCCACAAGAACTCTGCATTTGGACTTGATTATTTGTTCCTTAGAAAACCTCTTCTATTCCTTCCTCCTCCTCCTCCTCCTCCTCCTCTTCTTCTTCTTCTCCTCCTCCTCCTCTTCCTTCTCCTTCTTTTTCTTCATCTTCTTCTTTTTTTTAAATCAAATCCACTCAGAAGGTAGATTCTGAATTTAAGAATCAGGGAATCTCATGGAGGAGGGCACTTGTGGGGATGAGCGCTGGGTGTTATGTGGAAACTAATTTGACAATAAACTATTTGTAAAAAAAAAAAAAAAGAATCTGATGATCCTCTCAATAAATGCAGANCAAATTTATTTTAATTAAGATGTTTTCAGTTCTAAGCACTTTGGTGGGCAGTGATAAACTAGCCCCCGTCTGAGTGAGGTGGTCAGTTTAGAGTGGGACCCCACAGATCTGAGCAGCTTTAAGAAGGAACATGGTGGGGATGGAGGCTTCCAATTGTTTGGGCTGCCACTTTCTTCTTCCCAGAGCCCTACTTAGTCACTTCAATCTTTGAACATTGAGGTCCTAGTGGGTTTCCTCTGCAGAGGACAATGTCCCAGGGGGCTTTGAAAGTCTGATGGCCTAAGCCAAAAACACAGAAACCCAAGCACCCCCCTCTCTGTCGTCACAATAAAGGTACCCCAATAGGATGGTTTAATTCATTTTCCATGTGGAAGATTTTATTAAGTTTAAAGTAGACTGGGTACACAGTTCTTTCCTGCAGCTGCAGTTTATGACAAGGGTAACCCAAAACACATGACCACATGATAAAACAATGTAATGCAGGGATTCAAGAATTCCAAGTAGACAGAAGGTTGGAAAAGTGATCCTTTGTGTAAATAAGAGCTGGCCTCCCATAATGATAGATGCTTGTAGATGTTAAAATCCAAAGAAACACGCACTTTCCCCAGGATGTCATCCTCGGCATAATAAACATGATTCCAAATGCTTTACACAAATATCGTCACGTGAAGAGCCTGGATGTCAATCATCCGCCGGCACCATCTATTTGGAAAAAATATAAATCTGGCAATCTCTGGAGAGGCCTTTTCTTTTTATGAAAGTAAATTAAAAAAAGATTACACTATTTCTCTTCCTTTTGATTCTGCTGTCAGGTCACCAACCAGCTTCCTTCCTTCTGATGTTAGCCCAACTGGAAGAAACTTCTTAGGTGACTTGCAAGTTCCTCATTTCCCTGTAGCCTATTGCCTCTTCTCTGGGCCATTCTAGATACTTGCCCCCTCCACCCCCACCAGTGATCTGCTCTAGCAGCTAGGAAAATTTGCAGAATGTTCTTTCTTGCTCATAAGTATAACCCTCTCATAGTGCATGAAATATTAAGAGATGGAAATGGCATTTGAGGAAATATTTTGGGTGATATTCAGGACTGCACTAGGTATGAAATGGTGTGATTTACTGAAAAGAGGATATGCCTTTTAGTTAGAAGGCTTGATTCATGGTACTCCTGTGAACCACCAGCTGGAGAAAGTCATTTGGCCTCCGTAAGTCTCACGATCCTCCGAATCTTAAAAGGGACCAAGAACGTCTCTCTTACCTACTCACAGGGTGTTTATAAGAATTGGATTATTTGTAAAGTGCAACACTTGGGTTACTTATTGGTATGCAATGATTGCTTACTGTGCTGAAGAAAGTTAGAACACAGAGGTATTGGAGATGATTTGGTAAAACTGGTTCATTTTCTAGATGAGTGATCTGAGGCACAGAGAAGACACTCAAAGTTCGTTATGGTTGCACAGTGATGTGTTTTCAGGATACATAAGAATGACACAAACAGTTGTGTTGGGCTGTGTACACTCATTATAATTTCCATGGTATCTTTATGGAGCTGGTTTATAGAACATGACGAGAATATTTCTTCCCCAACCACTCCTTTCATACATTCTCCGTTCAGATCCCTTTTTCCTTCCTTAAAGATAGCCTAGGTAGATTTTTTTAGTTGCCTGATTATTCTTCTATTTGAAAATATCCAGGTCAATGCAGTTTGAAACTTTGATCTCCTATTCAGTTTATCATGAACTCTTCCTCTAGGCCCCCAGTGCAGGGCCTGGGCCTGAGGGGTTGTGAATAAGGGAGAGGTTTTTCTGATGTCTTTTAGACTGATCTTTTCTGGGTTCTTTCTTCCTGTTTTGTACCGGAGCTCAGGGAGATATAATAGGGGTGGTGGTACTTGGGGCAGATATCTCTGATAAAAGAGGTGCCTTCATAGTCTTCTGTGTTGACTACTACTGCTCCTCCCCAGAAGCCTTGTGTATGCATGAACATAAACGCTCCCTCTGACCTGAGGCTCATAGACATATTTTTTCATAGGTTCCTTGAATGGCTTTTCCCACTATACAGTTTCTTATATATTTTTTATATATAAAAGGCGTACTTCAGTTTGAATCCACTTCAAATACTGGCTTTAGTGGTGCACCACATAGTGTCTTACTGCCAGGAGCCCTTTGCCCAATAGGCAGCCATCATGGGTGAGGTGATGACTCAAGTCCAAGTATAATTCTTTATAACTGTTTGACTCCTGGGAAACTCTTGGCTTCACCCAGAATAAATGCTCTTTGATCTGTCTTGCTGTCTCTCTCCAAATGACTCTCCTGCCCCTTGGTCCCATAGAAGAAATCAGCAAATCTGTTACATAGGCAAATAGCCAATGATAGAATGAGATGCCACCTTCCATCTCTAATGATGATTCTCTAGAACCTTCCCTATCACTTGACTTAAAATTTAGAGATGTTCTCTGATGATTCTCCAATGCATTCCCAGACTTTTACCACTATAGGTAGAGAGGGGTGGTGAGGAGATGGAAGCGAAGTTGAGTCTTCCAACTCTCATAAGTTCAGTGGAATTTGTGAATACACAGTGGAAACATTTGGTGCCTGTTGTTTTCATCCTGGTATCTTCATTTGCTCAAATCTGCTGTCAAACCCCTCTAGTGAATTTTTCATTTCGGTTGTTGTACTCTTCAATTCCAGAATTTCTATTTGGCTCTTTTTTAAAAAAAATTGTTTGCTTATTTGAGATGGGGGAGGGACAGAGAAAGAAGGCGACAGATGATCTNAAACTGTGAGATCATGGCCTGAGCTGAAATCAAGAACTGGACGTTCAACTGACTGAGCCACCCATACACCCCGGTCTGGGCTGTTGGTATTTTGATAGGGATTGCATTAAATGTGTAGCTTGTTTTAGGTAGTATAGACATTTTAACAATATTTGTTCTTACAATCCATGAGCATGGAATGTCTTTCCATTTCTTTGTGTCACCTTCAATTTCTTTCATCAGTGTTGTTTTCAGAGTACAGGTCTTTCACTTCTTTGATTAGGTTTATTCCTAGGTATCTTATTGTTTTTGGTGCAATTGTAAATGGGATTGATTCCTTAACTTCTCTTTCTGCCTCATTATTGGTGTATAGAAATGCAACAGATTTCTGTACATTGATTTTGTATACTGGGACTTTACTGAATTCGTTTACCAGTTCTAGTGATTTTTTGGTGAAGTCTTTTGAGTTGTCTATGTACAGTATAATGCCATCTGCAAACAGTGAAAGCTTTATTTCTTCCTTGCTGATTTCGATGGCTTTTGTTTCTTTTTGTTGTCTGATTGCTAGAATTTGTTGCTGTAGCTAGAATTTCCTGTACTATGTTAAATAACAGTGGTGAGAGTGGACATCCCTGTCTTGTTCCATAGAGGAAAAGCTATCAGTTTTTCCCCATTTAGGATGATAATAGCTGTGAGTTTTTCATATATGGCCTTTATTATGTTGAGGTATGTTCCTTTTGAACTTACTTTGTTGAGAGTTTTTATCATGAATGGATGTTGTACTTTGTCAAATGCTTTTTCTCCATCTACTAAAACGATCATATGGTTCTTATCCTTTCTTTTACTAATGTGGTGTATCACACTGATTGATTTGTAAATATTGAACCACCGTTGCAACCCAGGAATAAATCCTACTTGATCTCAAAGAATGATTTTTTGTAATGTGTTCTTGGATTCAGTTTGCTAGTATTTTATTGAGAATATTTGCATCCATGTTCATCAGGGATATTGGCCTGTAGTTCTCTTTTTTAGTGGAGTCTTTATCTGGTTTTGGTATCAGAGTAATTCTGACTTCACAGAATGAACTTGGAAGTTTTCCCTCCTTTTCTATTTTTTGGCATAGTTTGAGAAGAATAGGTATTAAGTCTTCTTTAAATGTTTGGTAGAATTTGCTTGTGAAGCCATCTGGCCCTGGATTTTGTTTGTTGGGAATTTTTGAAAAAAATTTTTTAAAGTTTATTTATTTTGAGAGAGGAAGAGAGAGGGAGAGGGAGAGTTCCAGCTAGCCTTAATGGGTTTTCCTTTGTCAGTTAAGGACTTCTTTTGTCTTGCCTCTTTTATGTTTTTTTCTTTGTTGCTATTTTTTGCAAATTTAATTACAATATGTCTTGGTGTTGGCCTGCTTTTGTTGATTTTGATGGGAGTTCTCTGTGCCTCCTGAATCTAGATGTCTGTTGCCTTCNAGTAATTCTGACTTCACAGAATGAACTTGGAAGTTTTCCCTCCTTTTCTATTTTTTGGCATAGTTTGAGAAGAATAGGTATTAAGTCTTCTTTAAATGTTTGGTAGAATTTGCTTGTGAAGCCATCTGGCCCTGGATTTTGTTTGTTGGGAATTTTTGAAAAAAATTTTTTAAAGTTTATTTATTTTGAGAGAGGAAGAGAGAGGGAGAGGGAGAGTTCCAGCTAGCCTTAATGGGTTTTCCTTTGTCAGTTAAGGACTTCTTTTGTCTTGCCTCTTTTATGTTTTTTTCTTTGTTGCTATTTTTTGCAAATTTAATTACAATATGTCTTGGTGTTGGCCTGCTTTTGTTGATTTTGATGGGAGTTCTCTGTGCCTCCTGAATCTAGATGTCTGTTGCCTTCCCCAGATTAGGGACATTTTCTGCTTTTCTTTCTTTCTTTCTTTCTTTCTTTCTTTCTTTCTTTCTTTCTTTCTTTCTTTCTTTCTATGTTTATTTATTTTTGAAAGAGAGAGACAGAGTGCAGGCAGGGGAGGGGCAAAGAGAGAGAGGGAGACACAGAATCTGAAGCAGACTTCAGGCTCTGAGCTGTCAGCACAGATCCTGATGTGGGGCTTGAACTCATGAACCAAGATCATGATCTGAGCCGAAGTCAGACGCTTAACTGACTGAGCCACCCGGGCACCCCTCTGCTATTATTTCTTAAAATAAATTTTCTGCCCTCTTTTCTCTCTCTTGTTCTTCTGGGACTCCTATAATACAAATGTTATTACATTTTATGGAGTCACTGAGTTCCTTAAATCTACTCTTGTGTCACATAATTCTTTATCTCTTTTGTTCAGCTTCATTATTTTCCATTATTTTGTCTTCTAGGTCACTATATCATTCCTCTGCTTCTTCCAACCTGCTGTTTATTGCATCAAGCCTCTTTCCAATTTCATTTATTGCATTCTTCATCTCTGATTCATTTTTTTTTACCTCTTTTATCTCTGTGTTAAGGGTCTCGCTGATGTCTTCTAGTCTCCTCTCAAGACCAGTGAGCATCCTTATAATTGTTCCCTTAAATTCTCCATCAGGCATGTTACTTTTATCTGTTTTAGATCTCTGGCTGTGGCCTTATCTTGTTCTTTCATTTGGGATACACTTCTCCATCTTGGCATTTTGCTTAAGTTTTTGCCTTTTTCTCTGTGTTAGAAAAGCCAGTTTTATCTCCTGCTTTTGAAATTAATGGCCTTGTGAAGAAGACATCATGTAAAGGCCAGGGCCTGAAACTTCAGAGAGTGTCTCCAGTGTGTGCTGCGTGTGCTCTTATGTTGTGTTTTGGCTGCTCTATGCTTCAGGCAAGTCTTTTTTGGAGGCTCTACTTGCCTATTGTGGGCGGTGTTTGGTCCCTGGTCTGAATGTGGCAAATTTAATTAGGCGTGCTCTGGTCGGCTTGTGAAATGGGACCTGACACCAACTCTACCAGAACTGAGGCCCTGCAGGACTCTCTGGTTTGGAGACATGGTGTGGGCAGAGGTTTGTGCTGGTCTTCTGGGGCAGGGGCCCACCACACTGCGACTGAGGCAAGCTTGACTGAGAAGGGTAGTGCTGCTAGACAGCAGGGGGGTACGGCACGGTGTAAGCAAGGTAGGCAGCCAGTGTCTGGCACTGCAGGCTGCTTCCCATATGTGGCTCTGTGTTTATGTTGGAGGAAGGAGGGAAGAAAATAGTGCCAGCTAGCTCCTTTGTTCCTGAAGAGGCATCTCTGTGAATGCTGCCTCTCAGGGACATGCTTTGAGAAGAGAAAAGAATCTCCCCACTGTGTGCCCCAGGCAGTCACTCTTCAGATCACTATTTCTACACTGTCTGCCCCAAGGTTATATGCCTGCCTTCTCTCCAGGAGCAGTGCAGTGCCCCCTGGGCTCTGTGCCAGCCAAGCCTACTGACCTTTGAAACTCCAGGTTTTAGGCCCTGCTGGTTGCAAGAACTCCCAAATTTCAGCCCCTCTCAAGCCAATGGCTTTGGGGAAATTTCTCTTTGTACCTTCTTCTGTGTGCTCCTCTCTCTCTCTCTCTCTCTCTCGCCCTTCTCTGCAACCATGGCTCCCACCCCTCTGCAACACCCACAGTCTGTTCTCACCCAAACCATGTCTCTGTACTTCCTACCTTCTTTGCTGTGGCCTCTGTTCTCTCTTTAGTAATGGAGTTTATTCTGTCAGTCTTCAGGTCAATTTCTGGGGTATTTAGGAAGATTTGATAGTTATCTAGTTGTGTTCATGGGACAGGATAAGTCGAGGGTCCTCCTACTCTGTCACTATCTTCCTCTCCTCTCTCTTTCTGCTCCAAGACCCAAATGTACCTTAGGTCTTGGGGGATGGCTCCACGGTGGAGAGATCACGTGGGCTGTCAAGACATCAGATCCCAGCTCACTATTCTTCCTGCCCACCTTTGCTTTCAGTCTGCTGATAATGACTTCTTTTCAGGCATATCTGGGTCTCCTCTCCCTTAGAATTATGGGAGGGTATATACTTAACTAACTTTCTTGACATTGGACAGAGCCATGTAACTAGTAATAGCCAATAGGCTGTTGACAGAAGTAACTTGTGTCATTTCCCAGCTGGAGAAGTTTTTTGCCATTGTGAGACCCTGCAGCACTCTCTTTCTACTACTGTCATGACTGGTGACATTTCACATGTTGGTATCTCTATTAGCCTGGGTTCCAGAGGTAGAATGACACAGAGAAGTACCCCTCAAAACATCTGCTATTTATCAAGTATGATAAAAAAATAAACCTCATTGTGCTACATGACTAGGATTTTTGGGGTTGTTTGTTAATGCATAATGCTATCCCAACTAGCATCTTACTTCATTTTATGATTTTAAGCTTGACCCACCTATAGTCCTCTGTCTTGGCCATCTGCACCATTTTAACCACATCTGTCACATTCATCAGCATCCTCATGCTTATTTGAGACATAAAGGGAGGCAAGGGGCTCATAATTCTTTTCTTTTCCTCTGAGCCTCCCACTAACATATGAAGCTATGACACAAACCATGACAAACCATAGTCTGTTCTATATTTAAATCACATTCTCTCTCTCTTTCTAAGAGATAGATTTGACATGGAACTCAACTATCAAAAAATTAACTGATGAGAATATACACAATACTCAGAGTTCCAATGCCTCTTTATAATTTGAGCAAACCACCATCATCTTAGGTTTCCTTTTGCTGCTCTGAAAAGCAAGGACAAGAGTGATATTTCCCAAGGTGGTTATGAGAATGAGTGTGTGTGGGTGTGTGGGGGATGTTAGGGGAAATGTGGTGTATTTTGCATAAAGTGAGCTATAATTGAAAAAGGCACTCCATTTCAAGGGAGCAGTCAGGAGAACTATAGACCTCCAGAGCATGCTGGAATCTGTTTTCTATTTTCCCACGTTTGTTACATGCTAAACTCTTTGGGTTCCCATTCCCCATTGAGATATTTGGCCTCAGCAAAACATGGACTTGCTACACTTATTTACTGATTTAAGAATAGTAGCCAATCCAGTAACAAGAGGATCATTCTTATATGAGGGGATAATAAAAATTGTGTTTTTGCAAATTCTAAATGTTTTAATTTTTAACTTTCCCTTATTGTGTTTATAAAATAACTGGTCACTTCTCATTAAAACATTAATACATTCACACAATGCTAAGATAATAAATCAGTCTTATAAAATGATATGCAGGGAAAACCACATGTAATTTTCATCCCCCCTCCCCTGTATCCAGGCTGTAGTCCTTCCCAGAAGCAACTCTTACTATTATGTATTCTATGCATATACTAATATAATACATGATACATACAATGTACTAAACCTGCTTTGGCCCCATATTTATCAACATAAATGGGAGAAGAGCTCACACTGCTCTCAGTGTTCTCTAGGCCACTGTTCCTCTTCAGTTCTCATAGACTTACCTATTTTTTTCTAATGGCTCAATAATGTTTCATCATACATTTAGGGCTTGACTTAATGGTGCAGTTGGCCAAGCTGGAGGGGTGAGGAGCGTCTAGTTCAAAACCCTAAGATGCAGTAGAATATCTGTTCTGGTAGTGCAGGCTATGCTGCATTAACAGACAATCCCCAGATGATGGACATTTATGTTGTTTTCAGCCTAAGGCTATTGTAGACAATGTCATGACGATCTTATTTTACCTTTGCATACACGTGCAAGGGTATCTAAAGGAAAGAGTCCTAGGAATAGAGTTGCAGACATAAAGGGTATGTACATCTTCACTTCCCATCATTAGGCTAAGACTTTCCCAGTTTCCCTTGCAGCTACGTGTGTATTCAATATATCACAGGTCCGGCCAGTAGGGTGTAAATGAAAGTGTGCTTATCTATGTAAACTTTAATTTACCTAACAAAGGAACAGATGTGCCAGCGTAGATCCCACCCTCCCTGCTCGCTCTTTACCCCTTGATTGCGGACACGTTTCCTGGTGCCATGGTAGGCATCTTGCCATCTGACAACCCAGAGCCCCTGAACCAGCAGCCACCTCCCTCCGACTTCAAATTATGTGAGAAAAGTAAACGTGGACCCATTTAAGCCATTGCGCTCCACGTTTTCTCTTATGTGCAAAAGATCAGACTAAATGTCTCACATTCTTTATCATTCATTTAAGCAATACCAAAGGGGATCGCCAGTTGACACGTCTAATCTGAGAATGCCTGTTTCCCTACATTTGTCCTAACTCATGGCATGGTTTTAATCTTTAGTATTTTGCTGTTCTAATATATATCTACTTAATCATGGCTGAAGTGGGAACGTCATTTACTTAAAAGCTGCTCATTGTTCTTTTTTTCTGTGACTTGCCTAATATATGCCTTTTGGGTATTGATTTGTAAAAACTCTTTATATGTGAACAAAGTCAGCTCTTTATCTGCTATATTTGTCATTTGTCTCTCAACTTGAGTATGGTAGGTTTTTTTGCAGGTCAGAAATTTTTAGTTTTTATATAATGTATTGTGAAGTGAGATGTCCTGTATTCAAATTCTATTTTGCTCCTTACTAGTTCTATGATCCAGGGGCTATTCCACACTCAATTATCTATCTTTGCTATATTTTGTATATCTCTAAGTTGTGCTGGGATTTGAACCCAGATCTACCTGACTCTGAAATTCATGATGTTTTTATTATGAATCAAAGTACTTTAAACTCTATAGATTATAGTGTGTCTCAGCCCATTGGCATACATAGTATTTAGGTCATCATTCTAAGGGAAATCACACCTGAAGTCAGAGATAAGAGTGGTTTTTTTAAAAATAATTTGTTAAGGTTTAGTTAATTGAGAGAGAGAGAGGGAGAGAGAGGGGCAGTGAGAGAGGGGGGCAGAGGATCTGAAGTAGGCTCTGTGCTTACGCTCACAGCAGAAAGCCCGATGTGGGGGCTCGAACTCACAAACTGCAAGATCATGGCCTGAGCCGAAGTCGGATGCTTAACCAACTGAGCCACCCAGGAGTCCCAAGATGATTGACTTGATTGACTTTCTTAATTATGAGTACTTCCAATCTTTGTAAAAATGTGACTCCCTATGCCTTCATCTGTAGGTTATGAATGTGGGTCATCTTTCTAAGGGAAATCATACCTAAAGGACTGAAAAAACCTGGCTTTATTTGGTTTATGAAAAGGTTGTACTCATACCTCCAACATTTTATAAAAAAAACGTGGCTCCTCTATGATTTCATATGTAGGATATGTATACATATGTTGTAGGTCCAAGTTGCTCTCCCAAGATCAAATCATATCTCCTTTTTGGTGATATCTGCCAAAACAATTTCTTCTGGTTCATAAAATCATCCAGTGCCATTATCAATTGAGCCCCAAAATGTTATCAACAATTTAAATTATTATTAACATAAAAATTTAAGAACCATGGACAATCAGCTTAGTGTGGGCTTGTCTTTCCCTCTATGGCTGTATAAGGGTGGGCATTTCATTTTTTTAAACCTACATGAAATTAGAATTTTACAGTGCATGCCGAACAAAATCAGCCTTTTCCTCAATCCTATTTCCATTTTAGACTGTGATTGTGCTTTGGCTTACGTTTTAATAAAGTTGGCATTTATACCTCTTCTGCATCTGGAAATTCCCAACTGGCTTTGTCACGTTGTGAACTGAAATAGTAATTCAGTTGGACTGAATTTGCTTTGAGGAATAAGCCACACATTTTGACATTTTTCTCCCTCATGATTTCTTGATTTGCAAGATGTTCCATGAAATATATACATATATGTATATATNNNTATTCGTGTAGACACACACACACACACACACACAAACTGAAGTTAAAAAAGAACAAGAGTTGCGTGCATGGTTAAGTTTACTGTTAATTTGATTTCTTCATTTAGTGCAGCTCCAAGGAGTTAGAAGCTGAATAAAAGCAAATTCAAAAGGAAGACAAACAGTAAATATTATATAAAGATTGTTGAGGGCACTTGTTGGGATGAGCACTGGGTGTTATATGGAAACCAACTTGAAAATAAATTNATACAGCAATGAGTACAGGTAAATCCACTAGATATCCAACACTGATGTAATTCTTAAATGTTTGAAATAATGTGACAGCAATCAAAGATGTCTATAGGGTGCAGCTGCTCTGGAAAACAGTGTGGAGGTTCCTCAAAAAATTAACAACAGAACTACCCTATGACCCAGCAATAGCACTGCTAGGAATTTACCCAAGGGACACGGGAGTGCTGATCCATAAGGGCATGTGTACCCCAATGTTTACAGCAGCACTTTCAACAATAGCCAACTTATGGAAAGAGCCTAAATGCCCATCAATTGATGAATGGATCAAGAAGATGTGGTTTATCTACACAATGGACTACTACATGGCAATGAGAAAGAATGAAATCCTGCCAATTGCAGCAACGTGGATGGAACTGGAGGGTATTATGCTGAGTGAAACAAGTCAGTCAGAGAAAGACAGATATCATATGTTTTCACTCATATGTGGATCCTGAGAAACTTAACAGAAGAAGGGGGAGAAACGGGGAAGGGAAGGGGAAAAAATGGTTACAAACAGAGGGGGAGGGAGGCAAACCATAAGAGACCATTAAATACAGAGAACAAACTGAGGGTAGACGGGGGGGGGGGGGAGAGGGGAAATGGGTGACGGGCATTGAGGAGGGCACTTTTTGGGGTGAGCACTGGGTGTTGTATGCAAGCCAATTTGACAGTAAATTATATTAAAAATAAAAGATGTCTATAGGGGTCTTGCTTTTTCACCACCTTGGAACGTAAACAGGAATGTAATTTGCAGGCTAAGAATGTCCACCCTGCTGATAGAACGTTCTTATTTTGTTTGAGAATAAGAGCAGGCTAGGATGACCAACTGTCCCTTTACCCAGAACTGCAGAGATTCCCAAGATGTGGGACTTTCGGTGCCCAGAAAAACCCTGGGAATCCATGATGAGTTGCTCAGCCTGGAGCAGGGAAACCTGTCACGGGTGTTACACATTGTGCCCATCTGGGTTTGATACTGGACCCCATGACTGTCCTTCTTGAGCCCAGAACTGAGATCATCCCTGGAAATGCACATGGTATCTAAATGGAAGAAAAAATTCCGAAACCAAAAGAAAGCCTTAAATGTTTTAAAAGTTTAAAACAAGTTCTNTATACACACAATATACTCAGAAACAAATTCAGTGACAGAAAACCAATCCTCTCTAAGCTCTATGTCAAGTCCAAGGTGCATAAAAACTTAGTGTTTTGCTATGAGGGGTAGACGGACATTTACAGTATGGGTGAAAGTGTGGTATTACGGATGTCCAGAAAAGAATTTAGAAATTAGCTTCCTTTATCATTATAGCACTGAATTCTCCAAGATCATGGAAGGCCCATTTTATGTGAAAAAGTCACCAGTGGCTAATCTCTGGTGGCAACGTTCAGAAAAGCTGTACCTGGATCTGCTACTTCTGTCCACATTCAGCTATGCCTCGAATTAGGAAGCACAGCTAAATGCACCCGGTGTGAAGCAAGACCTCTGAAAAGGAGATACAGTGGACCATTGAACAACACGAGGGTTAGGCGTACCGACCCCCGGTATAGTCAAAAATCTGTATATAACTCTTGACTCTCCAAAACATTAACTAGTAGACTACTGTTGACCAAAAGCTTTACCCATAACAAACAGCTGATTCACACACACTTTGCTTGTCATATGTATTACATGTTGCATTCTTTTTTTTTTTTTTTAATTTATTTATTCATTGAGAAATAGAGTGAGACAGAGCATGAGCAGGGAGGGTCAGAGAGAGAAGGAAACATAGAATCCGAAGCAGGCTCCAGGCTCTGAGCTGTCAGCACAGAGCCCGACGCGGGGCTCGAACCCACCAACCGTGAGATCATGACCTGAGCCGAAGTCGAATGCTTAACTGACTAGGCCATTCAGGTGCGCCTTACATGTTGCATTCTTACAATACGGTAAGCTAGAGAAAAGGGAAAGTTATTAAGAAAACCATAAGGAGAATACATTTACAATACTGTTCTGCATTTATCGAAAAAAGAACCTGTGTGTAAGTGGATCCACACAGTTCAAGCCTGTGCCATCCAACGGTCAACTGTATTTACATGCCTAGATTAATATGTTCAAAACTTTAACAACAACTAGACACCTCTCTTATCTCTCCTTCACCACTTGGGTTATGTCATAGGTGTTTTGGTTGAGACGTTTTCCACGTCCTTTTGGCACAGCGGAACAGCATGCGTGGATGAGGGGCATGAGGGCAGCCGGCGGACCTTTCCCTGTTCCGTGCTGTAGGAAGAATCAGGGCGTAATAGTGTGCTTTCTCGTTTGATTCTCGTGACATCGCTCTACAGCCGCTGGGATGAGAGTCTCTAAGGACTCACAGGGGCTGGTGGGCCTTGGAAGTTCTACTTGTTTCTGACTCCAATTCCTGCCCCTGATGAATTGGTTTAGTGTTTGGACCACTTCACCCTTCTGAGCTCATCCTTTTTGGTGGCTATGGGGTTGCTCAGGTCTCTCTTCAAGAGAATTTCCCACTAGGAATGTGGCGAGCGGACAGTGAGTGGCCAGCTGCTGTCTTTACAGATCTGCCGTGGCGTTTCTGCCAACGCTACACTGCCTCAAGGCTGCTCCCGGCCAAGAAGCGAGTGCAGAAGGGGACGCGATGCAGGCCCCTGTCTGATTCTCTAAGTGGCAAGCTTTGCTCAGAGGCTCCCCATCAGCCAGGCCATAAGGGTCCCAGAGCTGCTCTAGGAGGCTCCTGTCCCAATCTTCTTTCCTTGTTTCCCCTCACGGGTATTAGAGTTGAACCATGGATTGAGGGCTCTTCCCGCCTACTCCTGCTCTCTCTTCCCCTTATCACTTTCATTGGCGTTTTCTCCATCTGTGTATCTGCTTCCCAGAGGTCCCGAATTGACATAGTTCTTACGGCCTTATGCTAGATGCCACTCAAGGTACCAATGATACAAGGCTGTGTGTGGAGCAGCTTTTTGTTGTAGGTTAGAGGCAAAGGACGTCATCTACCGTGTGGCATACAAATGAGGTCAAATTGAATCTTTAGCATCTTTCTCCTTAAAACCTTTTCTTTCACACTCCTGTCTTAGAATTTCCAGAAACTCTTTCTCCATAGGTTCCAACCGCTTGCCACCTCTCTCACATTCCCAGTCTTGCCCCATTTCTTGGCTCTCTACTCTGTGCTCAGTGTTTGCTATGCCCCCTAGATGTTTGTTAACATCCTTCTTTATAGAGCATATCACGGGGATAACACCTGCAACAGCTTAATTGGCTTATTATTTTTCTTCCTGAAAAGAACTGTCAGGCCAGGGCAAAGATAACATTTTTTTCCAAACCCCACTATGCAAATATTCTCATATATATGGATAAAAAAAGAGATATCTTGGGGTACCTGGGTGGCTCAGTCAGTTGAGCATCCAACTCTTGATTTCGGCTAAGGTCATAATCCCAGTGTCGTGTAATCGAGCCTCCCATCAGGCTCCGTGCTGAGCACAGAGTCTGCTTAGGATTCTCTCTCTCTATCTGCCCCTCTCCCCCACTTGTGTTCTCTCTCGCTCTCTCTAAAATAAAATGAGAGCGAGAGAGAGATCTCCATAATTCTACCCAACCAAAAGAGTATTTCTTAACCCCTATGAAGACATGAGTCTTCTGGCCCTTGAATAAGGCATATCTGACTATTTGTGCGAGTAATTATTTCATTTCTCTCAGGAATGTTTTAGAGCTTTAACTGCATGTTTCTTTTATATATCTTTTCCAATTTATCCCTAAGCATTTTATACTTTTTATGCTATTGTAAATGATATTTTAATCTCAATTTCCTTTCATCCCATGCCAGTATATGGAAGTACAATTACTTTTGTATATTGATCTTGTATCTTGCAATTTTGCAAAACTCGTTTATTAGCTCCGGCAGCTTTTTTTTTTAATGTTAATTTTTTTTATTTTTGAGAGATATAGAGAGAGACTGAGTTTGAGCAGGGGAGGGGCAAAGAGAGAGGGAGACACAGAATCGGAAGCAGGCTCCAGGCGCTGAGCTGTCAGCACAGAGCCCGAGGCGGGGCTCGAACTCAAGAACCGTGAGATCGTGACCTGAGCTGAAGTGGGACGCTTAACTGAATGGGCCACCCAGGTGGCCCTCCAGCAGCTTTTGAATATTTAGATCCATCCAATTTTTCATAGGTGTCATCTGTGAATATAGACAGCTTTACCTTTTTCTTTCCGATCTTCCTTTTCTTTAACTCATTTCTCTGGTGAGAATCTCCAGTACAATGTTAAATAGAGGTGATGAAATAGACATCTTGATCTGGTTTCTGATTTTAGAGAGAAAGCTCTCCTCAGTCTTTCACCAGAAGGATGCTGTTAGCTGTGGGTTCTTCATAGATGCCCTTTATCAGGTTGAGGAACTTCTCTCCTATTCCTACTTGCTGAGAGGCTTTGTCAGGAATGGACGCTGGATTTTGACAAATGCTTTTTCTGTGTCTATTAAGATTATCATACAGCTTTTTACTTCTTTTTCTGGTTTGCTAATATAGTGAAGTAGACTGGTTGGTGTTCATATTTTGTGCCAACCTGCATTCCTGAGATTAACCCCACATGATCATGATGTGTTATCCTTTTTAACATATTGTTGGATTGGATTTGCTAAAATTTTATTTAGAATTTACCTGAGAAGCACTGGTCTAGCACACATTAAATATTAAAGAATTTAAAAACTGTGTACATAAGTTTTCTATAATTATTAGTTTTTGGAGTATGATGAACGCAAGTCCAAAAAATATGCCCAGTAGTGCGTTTAAGCACCTGGGTAAATTTAACTAACCTGTTAAGAGTTGTCATAGGAATTTAGTTTAAATTAGATTTAAACTTGGGGCACCTGGGTGGCTCAGTCGGTTGAGCGTCTGACTTCAGCTCAGGTCATGATCTCATGGTTTGTGAGTTCGAGCCGGCGTGTTGGGCTCTGTGCTGATGGCTCAGAGCCTGGAGCCTGCTTGGGATCCTGTGTCTCCCTCTCTCTCTGCCCCTCCTCCGCTCGCACTCTGTCTCTCTCTCTCTCAAATATAAACAAACATTAAAAAAATTTTAAAAATTACATTTAAACTTAAGCGGAACTTGTATTTCTCAGCTACATGAAAATAACGAGCACGTGTCCCTTCTCGTTTGTAACAAAGGGTTTACCTGCAATCTCAAATTTCTTCCTGGCTCTCTGTTTTCAGTTTCTATACACCCCCTTTCAAAACCACGGCTAACGGGGTGCCTTTACGTCCACACAGAATAGTAGGGTCAGGCTTCCAGCAGAGAGAACTGGGGAACCCAGCCAAACACATTATGTTCTATTAAACCTCACGCTTGAGATGCATTCCCCCTCGAGCACGCAATAAGTCCGATTCCCATTCTATGTAAACAAGGCTGTTACGCAGATTGACACGACTCCAATGCCTGTAATCCTCTACCTCATTCTTACACGTCAAGCAGAACCGGGAACAACCTGATGCAAGAGTAGACAATCGGTCTTCAGATCGAGGCCTTTGGGTCATCCCCTTCCAACGTTTTCTTGGTCCGGGTCATGGGCTGCTCAACACAGCCTTTCAAACTGCTCCAAGCCAAGGAGAAAAAGAGCCCTTTCTGTTATCAACCACAGACCAGTTACGGAAGAACCAGACAGACCCTGGGGCAAAAGCTAGTAGGAGGCCTGGGAGAAGGGAGAGGTGAAAGAATCAGCAAATGTTTCTGGGTACAGGAGGGGCTGTCTGCTGTCCTATTACGTATAATGTAATATAATCTAAAAACCTTTGTATAGAAAACAATGTTTAAGCTTAGCACACTTATGTCTAAGGACCTTGAACGTTTACAGTTACATCTGATAGCAGGCTGATGCGGTCAGGGTGTGACAGAATGTAATCTCAGTGGTCTCAAGTACCTGTAAGACAGGCTTGGTTGGTATTCCAGCTTGTCTTCTGAAAGAGCCCATTTGGGGTTCAAAAGAGTCTATAATTTAATCTAATAATTTATAATTAACTTTAGACGTGGTTGCGTGTAAATACATCTCTAAAATGAACCATGGTCCTAATGTGTGCTTGATTCTCTTTTTCCATCTCTTGGTCTCCATTTGCTATTACTATATACTAGGCAAAGATAAGACGGTAAATTACTAGAAGTTTTGCTGAGTGGGACATATTGCTAGGAAAGATCTGAGCTATTTTTGGTGGGCAAACATTTCTAAAGTCTTGTCGGTTTCGGCGTTCGGTGAGAATGGGGCATTTCTCCTCTATTTCTTAGGACTAACGTAATTTGAAGGCATATTCCTTCATTCAACTTTTCCTTTTGAATGTTATCTGGGTGCCCCGTGCAACATTTCTGTTTTGAAAACAGTAAGCCCTCTGTTTGCAAAGATAATCTCTTATATTTATTTTTTTGACACCAGTATATCTAAGACAGTACAAGGCATATTATAAAATGTTCACAGGGGCACCTGGGTGGCTCAGTCCGTTAAGTGTCTGACTTCGGCTCAGGTCATGATCTCACGGTACAGGAGTTTGAGCCTTGCGTTGGGCTCTGTGCTGGCAGCTCAGAGCCTGGAGCCTGCTTCGGAGTCTGTGTCTCCCTCTCTCTCTGCTCCTTTCCCTCTCTCTCTCTCTCTCTCTCAAAAAAAAACATTAAAAATTTTTTAAATGTTCATACATACTTCTAAGGGATTTAAAAAATCGTGTATTCAGAGCAACCCTTTTTGGGGCTTGGACATTTGGTCCAGTGGTTTCCTTAACTCCCTTTTTTTCTGTGATTTTTATCATAGACAAATCCTGCTTCCACTCTGGCAAGAAGTAGGTTTTCTCTTAAATAAGCAAATCAATACCTGAATAAACATACATTTTTAATAAATGTCTATGTCAGAGATTTATTAATAATATACATTTTAAATAAATGATGTATTTCTGTATCGATGCATTTATTTCCTTCTGAAAACAAGTTTGGCCATAATCATGAAAGAAGGTCATTGCCAGAGACCACACTCTGTGTGTGGAACATGACCTTGGCAAGATTTTCTCAGTGATGCTCTCCCCGGAAGGAGGAAGGACAGAGTGGCAGAATTGCTGAGCTGACACTACGAATGATGATCTCCCTTGCACTCAAAAGGCAGGCCGAACTGTGAGAACACATACGTTCAACCAGAACAGTCTGGGCTCCGAGAAGCCGTAGAAGGGCCTGCAGCCTTTCTTCAGCAAATGAGATTTGAAAGGGAGGATTTCAGGACAAGTAATCCGGACAACTTGCCCAGTGCCTCAGTCCAGTGTTTAAACACCCCTGGTGTGTAAAGTGTGAGCGTTTGGAAGGTCAAAAGGCTCACATTTAAATTTCATTGCAAAGAAAGCGTTCGGAAGCCACAGGCAAATTTCATATTTAGGTATCGGGATCATCTGGGCTTCTGCCTCTCTTTAGTCCATAGTTAATAAAGAGCAAACAGAAGTAATATCCTGCTCGTATTCACCTAAACACTGCCCCTCTCTTTGCATTCTTTATTATCATTTGAAGCAACATGATGCCGCCCATCTTAGAGCTCTATACAGGCTGACCAGTTCCCTGGAAAATACTGCTAAGGCCAAAGTCGGCCAAAACTGGGCTAGTTCTAATAATCTGCTATTGGCAAGTTGTTCATTTTAGATATCAACCAAGATGAACAAGACGGCAGAGGCTGGAGCAGAAGTGGGCACGCTTAGTGGAGATTTCCAGAAGGAACAGAGCTGGAGTCACCAGTCAGCAGGAAAGAGAAAAGAATGCTTCAGGTCTTGAGAGAAAACGTGACTCGGTGATGACCTTGGACTCAAGTCCCTTGGCTTGTCCACGTCTCAACATCCCCCTTTGTACTCCCCCCCAGGGAGTTATAATGGAACATTCTGATGTCTAAGAGTCTAGGAATTGAAGTATATGCATTTTTTAATGACTTCGGTGTTTTACCCAAACTCTAAATTTAACATGGCATCCTTTAAAGTCACACCCCTGTGTCTTATTTCACTAGTTTCTTCATGAAGAAAAAAAAAAATTTCATTTGGAAACCAGCTAGTAAGCATAAAATAAAATGAAGGTGGTGAAAGTTGCCAGGAGACCTCTATGTATGTGTCAATAGGGGGTGAAAGGGATTGTCTGATTTGTTAACACCTCATTTTGGGATCAGTCTCTCCATAAATACTCTTCTCACACCTCAGAAAGAACAAGAGCAGAATATATTTAAGCTGGGCTTACTAGATGAGTCCAAAGCCTTGAAACTGTCAGTTCTCAGTATATGAGGACAGTGACACTTACATTTATTCCAACCCTGCAGTCTGTTATTTAAAGAAACCACATTCTTATCTCTTCTTGCTTTTCCTTGTTTGTTTTATTTCAATGTATTGAATTTTCTCCACATCTGGCAAATGTCTGTATGGTAGAAGGGAGAGGGAAGGAGATGGAACAGGAAGAAGGAAATAAACTTGCGATGGGTAGGGGGGAGTTCCAGAAATATTTTCCATGCAAGTTTCCATACCAAGGCAATGGTAATGAGAGCTTGCTACATGCCAGGCAGTGGGTGAGGTTACAAGGCACCATGCTAGATGGACATCAAAGAGAGAGCAAAGAAACACAACAGCTTGGCAGACACACTGACTTAAAAACCCATTTGCACAGGCTTGAGAGAGCCTGTTGTCTCCCGGGAAGGCTTTGGCATGGCCAGAAGAAAACATCAAAGACACTCCAGGCTTCAAATCCCTTCCAAGGGCGTGAGCAGAGGGACAGGAAATGGGAAAGTCATCCTGGAAGGAATCTGGAAGGGAAGGGGCTTATGCGAGGACACCCCTGGTCCTGCACATGAGCTCTCACCCTGTGGACATTCAACAGACGTGATATGGCGAACAGCTTGGCACCCAGTCAGGGGCAAGTCTTGCCCTAGCTCCTCACCCCCACCCCCTGCAAGAAACTGCAGGGAATAAGGCGACATGAGAAAAGATCATTCAATAGGAGTGTTTTGTCATCGTCACGGTCGACTTAATGTTTTGAAAGGATCCCATGGTACGAGAAAGCCTGCCTTCTAAAACAACAGAAGCGTAAACAAATATTCAAAGATAGAGGCCCAAAGGGGTGGGAGAAGACCCAACTTAACCAAGAGAAAAGGAATGAGTAGGATTTGCCTGACATAATATCTAGCACGCTTGACTAAAACTCCTGATAACCCAGCAGGATTGCTTCATGCTTACAGCACTGCAGTATGACCGAGGAGCCAAAATTTGCCAACGAACACAAGGAAAGGTCTTTAGTTCCGTGACACTGGGAAATAATGACAGACTATGAAATCTGCCCGTGAGCAGAGAACAAACGAGATCGAAGTTTCACATGCACCCTTGTCACTAAAGTTGGATGGTAAAAATGGACTCGGCCAAGCTTTTTTACAAAACAGAAAGTTCCTACAAAAGCAAGGGGTAGGAGCTTCCTTGAAGAGATAGGAACGTTCAAGCAAATGTATAAGATACACATTACAGATCA
Organism: Crocuta crocuta; assembly: GCF_008692635.1. Classification (NCBI taxonomy): domain Eukaryota; kingdom Metazoa; phylum Chordata; class Mammalia; order Carnivora; family Hyaenidae; genus Crocuta; species Crocuta crocuta. Next base: position 866,876 of record NW_027529545.1, read on the forward strand.
ATATACACATGTATACTGATTGGGTGTACTGTGTGTCTGGTGGCTAAGCCAAATCACACATGCTACCTACATACATATACATTTATACATTTTCAAATAGATTAAAATATAAATATAACTTTAAAAACATATATTTTAGGTTGAACAAAGCTGAGATTTTAGTGTAAGGCTACAGCAAGTGTGGAAGTTTTAGATGAGCCCCTGAGTCCAGGAGTCCTCCCTTCCGCATGCACAGTCAACAAGGACCCATGCATGCAGTCTGGAGACCTTGTAGCATAATGGTCAAGCTTGGAGTTTCTGGAGTGAAATCTTCAGGCCTTAGATGCCAGCTTTACTACGAATTATCCGTGTGACTTAGAAAACTTCCTAATCCAGGGGCACCGTCGGTTAAGCATCCAACTCCTGATATCGGTTTAGGTCACGATCAAATGGTTTGTGGGGTCAAGCCCCGCGTCGGACTCTGCTCTGACAGCGTGGAGCCTGTTTGGGATTCTCTCTCTCCTTCTCTCTCCCTGCCCCTCCCCCACTTGTACTCTCTCTCTCTCTCAAAATACATAGATAAATATTTTTTAGAATTAAAAAAAAAGAGAAGTTCCTAATCCAGATAGCATGGGCATAATATCAGGACTTACCTCACGTGGCAGTTGTGGGAACTAAGTGAGATAATAGATGTAAAGCATTAGATTGGACTCTAGTACATATTAGGAACTCAATAAACATTCTCTATTAATATCACAAATCTATGATAAACTCTGCATCCCATATCCCTTGGGAGTGTCCACAGCAAGCAACAGAGCAAAGAGTAACCAGTAGCATTCACTGCATGCCTCTTGCTCAATTTACAAATCAGAATTCTGAAACTTGTTTGATTCTCTAAACCCCACAATATAAACAGACATATAAAACAGAAAAGCTCTTTTCTTTTTTCTATATGGTTATTTTTTTCAGCTACTAAACAAATGCATTCTTTTCAGTGTACTTAATTGTTTGTTTAATTTCCTCTTCTTAGAACAGAGTAAATGCCTATTCCTTGTCATCAGCATTAAATCCCACAAATAATTCTAGATGTCAGCACCGTATTAGTACCTTAGAACAACGCTCCTCAAGATTTCTCCAGGGGACAGATTCTTCAGTGTGAACAGGTACTCCTATTAAAAAAAGAAATTCAATGTTAATTTGAAAAACGTGGATTAAACAATGTCCACCAGGCATGCAGGATTTATCAGAGCTTTAAATATGCTAATATGTGCTGTGGACCACCGGGTGAATATAAAATGCCAAGCTTCCCGAAACCATTGGTCCACAAAAGCTCATTTCCATGGAATTACCTCTTTCACAGTACTATGACCCTCAGACAGAGCTAATGCTCTATGATAGGCACTTTGGGGCACCCTCCTTAGAGGGATGGCCTGAAATCTGGAAACCGGGGTCATAATCCCATGAAAACACAATCACTTTTCTATGCAGTTGGGCTGCATATACAGCCATGGTGGCTATGAAATGTCAGTGCTGAGCCCTAGGGTCGATCCTGGTGATTTTGCTGGTCGGGAAGGGGTCTCCTTTCTCTTACAACACCCACTCCTCCCTCTAGAAGTTCAGAAAAGCCCAATTATTATTATTATTATTTTTATTTCTAGGAGAGAGAGAAAGAGACAGCGTGAGTAGGGGAGGGTCAGAGAGAGAGGGAGTCACAGACTGAAACAGGCTCCAGGCTCTGAGCCGGCAGTCAGCACAGAGCCCGACGCGGGGCTCGAACCCACGAACCGGGAGATCATGACCTAAGTGAAAGTCGGACGCTTAACCGACTAAGCCACCCAGGCGCCCCTAGAAAAGCCCAATTATTAAAAAAGATGAATGTGGTACTATTTCATCCGAGGCCATCACTTGCTTTAGAAATGTGCTACACTAAACATGTCACCAGTGGATACAACGAAAGATAACACAATCTACATTTCTATTGTCCTTGCCCATTAGTTAAGCCTGCCTTCCAATTTTGTCTCTTGATCAGCATTTCCCAAACTTGAGGATCATAATAATCACCCATGGAATTTGAGATCTATAGTGATTCTCAGGTTCTACCAGCCCATATATTTTGAAATGTTTCCCTGGTGAGGCTAATGATCAAGCATCCTTGGAAATTCAAACTTGGCTGCACAGTACAAACCTTATTTTTTAGATATACCAGGACCCTAAACAAAACCTTGTGAATCAGAATCCCCAAAAGTGGGGCAGTTATCTGTATTTTTTTAAATATCTAAAACATTTGGAGAGTCCGTTCTCTGCAGGGAACCATGGCTCTACACCTCAAGTTCATCTACTGACAGCGCTGGGGATAGAACTGCAAGGCAGCTCCTCTCACATTAAGTACCAGGCTTCTTCTACGGGATCACTTAATCGTGGCCACGAGGTACCGACCAGCATGGGGCCCTACACAGTGGAGAAGCCCAAATCCATACTGAATGAGGTAGGAAGGAATGTCACAGTAGTATCTAAAAGTAATTTTCTATGAAAGTAGGCAGAATTGAGAGCAGGAAAGTTGTCCACAAAGCCCCAGTGTGGTTTGATCAAGAGGCTCTTCTTTAGAAGATCATTCTACTTTACCTTTCAGTATTTTCTATGGTGTAAAATAGCTCCTTAGGCTTTCTGTTCATGACATCAAAGACCTTCCCAAACTTCACCAAGCAGTTTCTTGACCGGTGATGTGGCTTCCCTATGTGGTATTTCTGTTTCTGCCTGGTCCCACACCACCTTGAGCCTGAGTCTGTTTAGAATGAGCTCTCTACAAGGACTGGCCTTCTGAGTGGAAAATGTACTGCACCTTGCTAAAAAGGAGAAGACTCATAACTGGCTTTTGGGTGCTGGTACTTCATGCTAGAGGGAAGAAGCAATCTCAACACAGGTTCTGGAGCTACGCTGTTCCACCAACCTTGAGAATCTTTTATTGGGAGAATTAGCAAGACCAGTAGAAGAATTGAGAAGTCAAAGAGGATTGAAAAGAAACTTCTGGAGCTAATGTTGTTACATGATTCCTATGAGACACCTCTCAGAAACTAAGATACAATTTCTTTTTAACAGCTAATCTTTTCTTTTGGAGGTATTTGAAGACTTATGGGAGAGTTTCAAAGATAGGACAGAATTCCCAGATGCCCTTCACCCAGCTCCCCCATCCTTAACATCTTATGTAACCAAGAGAGATTTTTTATCAAAACTAAGAAATTAATTTCAGCATAATACTATTAGCAAAAGTACAGAACTTATTCAGATTTCACCAGCTTTCCCATTAATGTCCTTTAAATTTTTTTAAATGTTTATTTATTTTTGAGAGAGAGAGAGAGAGAGAGAGAATGAGTAGGGGAGGGACAGAGAGAGAGGGAGACACAGAATCCCAAGCAGGCTCCAGGCTCTGAGCTGTTAGCACAGAGCCCCACACGGGGCTTGAACCCACAAACCGTGAGATCATGACCTGAGCTGAAGTTGGATGCTTAACCAATTGAGCCACCCAGGTGTCCCATAATGTCCTTTTTTTTCCTGGTTCCAGGATCCCATCTAGGATTCCACATTGCATTAAATTATCATGTCTCCTTATTCTCTTCTGATTTGTAAGGGTTCCTCTTCCTTTCCGGACCTTGACACTTTTGAAGAGTACTGGTTGCTTGTTTTGTAGGATGCCCATCAACTTTGGTTTGATGTTTTCTCATGATTAGACTGAGGCTACGCATTTCAGGCAAGAATAAAATACTGCAGAAGCGATGAGCTCTTCTTGGTGTCACATACCTGGAGGTGCGTTGTGTGTCTAGGTATTACCAGTGATAAGAACTTTGATCACCTGGCTAAGGTGGTGTCTATCAGGATTCTCCACTATAAACTTACTATTTGTCTCCCTTGGTAATTACTAGATATCTTGAGAGAGATACTCTTTAAGCAAACATCCTGTTTCTTCTTAGACTATTGCTCACTCATTTTAACACCCACTGGTGGATTTTTCCCAAGGTCATGATCCTTGTGGTTTTCTCCTTCTATTTAGAACTATTTTAATTAGAAATTATATTTTCTATTTTCATCATTCTTTCTACTTTTATTAATTGGAATTCTTCTTTAAGGAAGACTTGTCATTTCTCCCCTATTTAAAGAAAGAGATTCAAAGGAGAGGAACAGGCTACCTGATCTTAGGTAGGTCAGTAGGATGGCATGCATAGTTGATTTGGTCTTCAGAACATGATGCTATACCAACATTCCCTGATGGGATTCTACCCCAAAGACAACCAAAATATACACTAGGCATGGAAAATTCTAGAGTTTAAACCTAAACATAGAGCTAGAGCAAGGATGGCAAGGTGGTAATGATGTGAGAAGTCATTATTCCTGGTAGAAGATGGAAATGCTAGCCAGGAACAAAAGAATGTCTGCGGTTCATAGAATATAGGCAGAAAAGGTTAAACAGATTGGTGGCAGTTGGATACTTGGTCAAAAAACAAGTCACTATCAAGAATTCAGACAAAAGGCGGCAGGGCGAGTGAAGAAATTCTAGAAAGAACATAGATCTCAAGGCAAGTAAGACTGGGCACCGAGGAGTCTGGGTGAAATCACGGAGATCAGGCAAATGTGATGGACCCAGAAAACAGGAAAGATTGGCTGGGATAGTCAGAGTTATTCTCCGTGGAGGGTCAGGGAATATATGTTTTGGGCTTGGGTGCTGTACGGTCTCTGTCCAGCAACTTAGTTCTGCATCTAGTGTGAACGTAGCCACAGACAGTATGTAAGGGAATGGGCATGCCAGAATTTGGTTTGTGGTGAATCAAATTTGGCCCGTGACTGTAGTTTCCCTATTCTGAAGTGAATAAAGCCAATGGTGCACCCAGGGCCAAAGTGTCCTTTGGGCTCTACATACAGTACCTTTTGGTTGGTCTTGGCCTAAAAACGTCCCCAAGGGGCAGAGGATTAAAAAAAGGACTATGGTCACTTCAAACAAAGTGTTATAATTTTGAGGATTCTTGATAATGAGGGATCCTGGAGTTACTCTAATTATTGCTCTGTAGCTAGATAGAGGGATAAGCATTACCTTGGAATTTGGCCAAACTACTTGTTTATAATATATTCCTCCAAATTACATATATCATATACTTTTGTCTGGAAGTCAAATTTTAGAAGTACTTTATGTTGAAGTTTCTTGAGATATTCTGAACCAAAATGGAATATAAGCCACTGTTATTCAATGGTCTTGTAACTTGAGACTTTATGATATGAGTAATTTGAACCAAGTTCTTGCCTTAAATTATTTCATTAAGTTGAAATAAAGGAAACAGTAACATTCTCTCCATCCCCTGACTCATCTCTGATCTGGTGTTTTGTTTAATGCTCTTCTTAAACATTATGCCTTTGAAATATAAGCTTTTAGAGCATAATGGTGGCTAAATAGAGGACGATGAATTAAATTAGAATTTTAGGCCATTTTGCTCTAGAAGAGTAAGAATATAAAATATATAAAATTAATATAAAAGAGTAAAAATATAAAATATAAAAAACATTTGGCCATTTTAGGAGTGAGATATCAATTCTATTATCCTTATACCCTCTGGGCTTTTCTTGAATCTTTGCAATCCTTTCTCTATACCTGGAATCTCTGGAAAGATATTTCTGTATACTTATCCTCAAGTAGCATAAAAACATTTTGGAATTCTTTGCTAACTTAATTTTATGATAGTTTACCGTTTTAACAGACTTGAAAGTTATAGAGATGCAAACATAATGCAAGATAGGCAACATGTACCGCCACTCATCCTGGGGATGAATAAAGAGAGAAAAAAATCCGTTTCCATATTATCAGCTTCCATCATGTCTTATTCGTTCCCTGGAACTTTCATTTTGAAGCTGAGTCATACTTTAAAGATTTGAAGTAAAAAAGTCAACTTTAGTAAAATATTAAAAAGATGCTCTCACGTTCTAAATTTTATTAGACGGAATACTGGTGTAAGGCTTACGGGGATCCATGTCTGTCTACTACTCTGTAACACTGGAGTTGAAATATTAAGCACATTATTTTTCAGGTAAGAAACTTGTGAAAAAAAATAAAATAATCATTTCCTACCCAAACACTAGTAAATAGACGATTGAATCATTTGAGTTTTGGGGCTACGGATATTGTGATTATTATATTCATGCATTCCTTTGGGCATAAATTAAGTAGGCCACAGGGCAGCTGAAGGATGACCACAACTCGCCAAACCTTACAGTTCAGCAGATGTGGTTGTAAGATACGGCTTCACTGAAAAATATTTACCACTAAGCAATTTTAGGACTGCACTCTGAGGTTTTGATTTAAAAACTTGGAATTTCCAATAGAAAAGTGGGTGGTACCATCATATTGGTCTTGGGATACAGAAATACTGAGTCACCTCAAGTAAGCAGTAATGTGAATCAACAGTATCTCAAATTGCAATATTTCTTTTTAAAAAATTTTTGTAATGTTTATTCATTTTGAGGGGGGGAGGGACAGAGAGAGAGGGAAACACAGAATCCAAAGCAGGCTCCAGGCTCCCAGCTATTAGCACAGAGCGCGATGTGCGCCTTGAACTCATGAATGTGAGATCATGACCTGAGCTGAAGTCGGACACTCAACCGACTGAGCCACCCAGGCACCCCCAAATTGCAATATTTCTACAAATATGCAAGTAATGAGCTGAGAAAGTTTTTCCGCACATGCAGGGACCTTATTCAGTTCCTTTTTGTTGACTTCCAGAGACCCAGGGGCTTTTCTTGGCATATATATTTGGAAACCTTCATGTGGGTCATTCACTTTGAAAGATCAGCTCAATATTTGAGTAAATTCTTTGAACAGTGTATTCTCTGACTTAGAAAATAACATGTATTTTCAAGTCTATGTAGAATTATTGAAATGTTCCAAGGTTTTAGAGGAAATATCACATATACAGTCATTTCCTGGGCTGTGGAGCTGAACACCAGCATTTACAATATACACTGAGAAATTCCATAAAATCATGAAATGCACAGGAATCAAGTAATAACCTAGATGTGTGGGAGAATGGGGACTACGGAGCTTCAGAAATAATCTGATGTCAACCTCATGCTTCAAAGTTTTGGGTTAATAAAAACTGAGTAAGACCAGCAGTACTACTTTGATCTAGATCAAAACTTCCAGGTCTTGGCTGTAAGAGGAAAGTGAATTTCCAGATTTCTCTTTGTAAAGGAAAAAAAAATGTGAAAGATGCTGACATAATTCTTCTATGATTCTAAAACTTGTTAAATTTATGAAACTCCTTGAGTTACAATCTAACATTTACATAAAACAGGAGTGGGGGCGGGGGGCTGATGAAATTAACATGTCCAAAAGTTACAAAGGAAACCTCTAAGATAAGGCAGGATTGCAGTATCTTTTCCTTAACGGGTTCTGGTTCTCCACCGGGGGGCGGGGGAGGTAATTCCTTCTGGGGGAAATACTTAGTTCACAAAAGTCTTGATTTGCTCCAGTTTCTCACTTTCCCACTGAATATTCAGACTATCACTTACTGGTTTG
>NW_027529545.1:874453-884131 GCF_008692635.1 Crocuta crocuta
TGGATTAGTCAGAACTCTTTGGCTGCCCAATCAGGACAAGATTTATTTTAAAGTATTCTTGTTTTCTTCTAGTGGCTTTGAAAATGACCATATAAAATGTCACTGCACTCACTCACACAGAGGAATGAAGACCAAGAAAAAGAAGTTGTGTTCTTATTGCCTCAGAAGTTGGCAGTGTTCCCTCACTAGACTGTAAGGTCTGTGAGGGTAGGGGTGTTAAATGTTTGTTCTTCGGGGTGTCATCACCCCAAACACGGTGGTTTGCACATATTATAACAACTCAATAAATATGGCAGTTTGATTTACTACATCTGGGGTTATCAGCTCCCGTGCATGGTGAGTCCTCTGTTTATTGTCAATTACGCTTCACAATGACTTTCTAGTTAGGCAGTATTATCTTCACTTCATCACTTCCCAAGGTCACATAGCAGGAAAGCTATGGGATTGGAACCCAAGCTTTCTTATCCCAAGTTTATTATTCCCACCCACATCAGATGCCTGAAACAGTACTCAACGGACAGAAGCAGTTTCAGAATCTTTTCTTATCCCAACAAATAAAGTATAATATTTGATTCCTCTCATTTTTACCTGAATATCTGATGTAGGAATCCCTCCTTGACGACAGAAAGGTTGAGTTTTGAGATCTACTCTTTCTTTCAACTTTGAAGGAACAGAAAGGTCTTCAGTTAATTATTTAGAGAAAACACTTCCCAATTCCCATTTCAATATTTTCCTAATCACATTTCGGTTTGGAACACAGGCACTGAATCTGGAACCTGAAGCCCATTTCCTGTCTAAAATGGTTTTCATTCATTGAATGTGAACACTTGTTTTTTATTGCAAAGTTGTTTACAAAGCCGAGCTGCTGGAATTCATTTCTTTTAATGAACAAAAGAGTGATGGAATATTTAGCTGGAAGGAATTCACAGAGGTTTGCGTGCAACTGGCAAAGAGTTTTAAGGAAAAGTTTTCAGTTCTAATGGAGGCTCTCTGGTCCAAACTGAAGGAACGTTCATGTAAAAGTCTTCCAATGAAAGAACTGAATAAATGAGAAAAGGAAGTTTGATAACCTCTGTAAACTATAAACAGAGATGGGTCTCGTCCAAAAGAATCGTGCGTTCTGGAAATATTCATACACATAAATCCTTTCTATATACCAGGCATCAGGATCCAAAGTTCACTAGGACTTTGTGATTTGTACCCATAAAAGACAACCAATAATTTTATGATTTTATGCAAAGTGCCAAATGACTACTGTTCTTAAAATAAAAGCCGTCATTTTAAAGTGAACAGTTCAGTGGTTTTTAGTATATTTACGGAGTTGTGCAATCATCATCACTGACTAGTTCCAGAAAAGCTTTTATCACCCCAGTAAGAATCCCTGTACCCACTAGCCGTCACTGGCCATTCTCTCCTCCTCCTAGCCCCGGCAATCTCTATGGACATTTCATATAAATGGAATCATGCAATATGTGCTCTTTTGTGATTAACTCCTTTCACGTAGCATAATGTTTTCGAGGTTCATCCACATTGTGGCATGATTCATGTTATCCCTTTCACTGAATCGTACTCCATTTCATGGACAAACCCATCTGTTAGTTGATGGGCATTTGGATCGTTTGCACCTTCTGCCTGTTGCAGAATACTTTTGCAGTGAACATTCATGTGCATGTTTTTGCGGAAGCATGTTCCTTTTATACGGTCAACTGAGAGACAAAGAGAAGCAAGACTCAGAAAGGTGCCTAGCACTGTGCCAATTGACAGCGAATGTACCAGTAGTTTGTTCTCATTGTTGCTGAACAGCATTCCACTATAGGAAGACACCACTGTTTATTCATTTACCAGTTGTAGGATGTTTGGGTTGTTTCCAGTTTGGGGTAATTATGAAGAAAGCCACTGTAAACATTCACATACAGATTTTAGAGTCAACACTTGATATTGCCAGATTTTAGTTATCTGTTTCTTTTGTTTTTAACCATTCCAGTACACGTGCAGTGGTATCTCATTGCGAGCCCTTTCAATTTTGATGCTCTAAATCATCCTAGGTGGGGTTCTGTACATTGTCTTTTATACAGCAAGTACCCCGTTATTATTGCTGTTTTCTCACATTTTAAAAAAACTTGCACAGAAGTAGAGAGAATAGTATTAATAATAAATCTGCATAAACTGTTCACCCAGGTTCAATGATTATCAACATTTTGCCAATTTGTTTCATCAGGCACCACCACCATTTTTGGGTTTGTTCAGATCTCCTAGGCAAATCTCATACTTCATTTTATTTCACTATTAAATAATTCGATATGAATCCCATGAATCACTTTAAAAATAAAAGAAAATGTAATCATGGCGCCTGGGTGGCTCAGCTGGTTAAGTATCTGACTCTTGATTTCAGCTCAGGTTATGTTCTCGTGGTTGTGAGATGGAGCCCCATGTCAGGCTCTGCTTGCTTGGGATGGAGCAGGCAGGGAGTCTGCTTGGAATTCTCTCTCTCTCTCTCTCTCTCTCCCTCTCTCTCAGAATAAATAAACATTAAAAAAAAATAAAATAAAGGGGCACCTGGGTGGCTCAGTCGGTTAAGCATCTGACTTCGGCTCAGGTCATGATATTGCAGTTGGTGAGTTCAAGCCCCCCACTGGGCTCTCTGCCGTCAGTGCAGAGCCTGCTTCTGATCCTCTGTCTCCCCCTCTCTCTGTCCCTCCCCATCTCACAACGCTCTCTCTCTCAAAAATAAACATTTAAAAATTAAAATAAGATAAAAAGGATTTCTTATTTAAAAAAACGTAATCACAAGTAACAATAATTCCTTAATGCCCCCTAATATTTAGTCTGCTCAAATATCCCCAATTGCTTCAAAAGGGCCCTTTTAAAAGTTGCTTTATTGAAATTTCACTTGCTTATGACATGAGGTGGGAGCTAAAAAATCTGAGGTCCTACCTCCAAACGACTGAGGTTCTACTCAGTTTGCAGAAATATTTTAAAGTTAGTTAAGATTTTACCCAAGTTATAGTTTAACGATTCCAAATTATATTTTTATTACACAGCAGCAATTGGAGATTATAAGGAAGGTATTAAGGAAATAGAATTGGCATATCATTTAANTGCAGCCAACTGATCCTATTGGTAGTGAATGCATAGGTTGGCACTGCCACCCCAGTGTAAGGTGCAGAGGACAAATACAGAAGTAGGGGCATGGGAAGGGGTCCTTTATTTGTCCACGAGACAGAAGGACTTGCATCTCTTACCTGGCATTGTTCCAGAACAAGGGTTATTCATAGAAGGCCCTCAACACAGTTGAGAATTAATAAAACATCCTATCAAGAGGTGGGGTGTGTGTGTGTGTTGCATTAGTGTCTTCGGCCAAATGAAATTGTGGTTTTGTTTTGCAATAAAACTCAAATAAGGAATTTTTTGCCACGCCAGTGTAACTTTTACTTTATTTAGAGATAGATAAGACTTGGGGGTGCCTGGGTGGCTTGGTTGGGTGTTTGACTTCAGCTCGGGTCATGATCCCATGGTCTGTGAGTTCGAGCCCCACGTCGGGCTCTGTGCTGACAGCTCAGAGCCTGGAGCCTGTTTCAGATTCTGTGTCTCCCTCTCTTTCTGCCCCTCCCCCACACATTCTCTCTCTCTTCTCTCTCTCAAAAAGAAATAAAACATTAAAAATAAAAAAATAGAAATAGATAAGACTTTATTTGAATTAGCCCCATTGTAGTTTGCAGTCAAGTCATACAAAAAAATCCAGAAATTAATATGTAGATTTAAAGATAAGCAACATGGTTCTGTTCTGCTCTAATTTTTAAATTAACTTCTCAGTTTAAATTCCTGGTTGTAACAAGACTTTCCTTCAATCCAAACTACAAATGTATTTGCTTGCTCTATTACCATTTGGTCCAGATAACAAGGCTCAAGTAAATGTAGCCTGCACAATAAGAATATAATCACTGTTTAAAATCAAACTTCAGAGTGGGTCAACATGGCATAATGTCCTGCCTAAGTGATCTGTAATTCACCTCTCCAGATACTCATCTTGGCCCTGGAGTAGTTTAAAAGGTAGTATCTGCCAAAATTTGTTAACCATTAAACAAAGGTTTACTTTCCTTTTGTGCGGCAGGAACAAAGGTGCACTTCTAAATCTGTGTCTAAAAAATGTGTAGGTTTTGAACAATTCAATCCACTCGACAGCTCTTGCTTTTAGCATTCAGAATAAACCTTTTAAAAAAGCATTTGGGGGTTTTGGTTTGGGTTTTTTGTTTTTGTTTTTGTTTTTTTTATTTTGCCTGGATTGGGCGATCTGAGCCATGGTAGATGTGTATTTCTGGGGGTGCAAGTTGACGCAAAGAAAACTTGGAAGACCCAAGGCAGTCCTAAAAGGAGGGTGTGTTACACTGAAATGTATTCCATCAATTGCCAGAATATTGAAGAACGCAGAGTCATCATCATGGGTAATGTCCTCTTCAGGAGGGTAAAAATGAGTTTTCATCATGCAGAATATTCATCTGTCTTACTGAACCATGGCACAGTTTAGCAGTCCACGCATTTACCTTCCAAGGTAGCTCAAAAGTAAACCGCATTTTTGCTCACTTTTCAGTTTCAGAAAGCTATCCCACCACATTACTTCCAGCTTCAAAGAATTCTATAGTTTCATTCTGAAGGCAATTCTAGAAGGCATGGCATATTAAGCACTAGGTTTTTCATTAGTGTAATGAGCCCATTCACCAGAGCCAATGGGTATCTTGTTACTTTTCAAATTCCTTAGAGTAAAAATGTTGGCAAAGTCATTGCTACCTTCTACCTATTATAATTTTTTTTTTTTACTGACAAATAAAAGACACAAGAGACCTGAAGTGATGTTTCATAACCATGGTTTTTCAATGTCCCTGGCACTGTGAACATTTGTGGTCAGATCATTCTTTGTGGGGGGGGGTTGCTGTCCTATGCATTGTAGGATGCTTACCAGCATCCCTGGCCTACACCCACTAGATGTTAGTCACTTCCTCACCCCAGTCATGACAATGACAAATGTCCTCAGACATTGTGATATGTCCGCTAGGGGACAAAATCACCCCCTGTTGAGAACAATAGTTTTATAACCAGCCAGACAGGTTCTGGTTCATTTTCAGTCTTTTAAGTTATTGATTTATGAATACATTTCACAGTCAACTACTATGTAAGGAGTGGCACTGGACACAAGGTGGCGCTAGACCAGATCCTTGCATGATGGCTTGTCCTCACAGAGGTTATGGATTAGCCTGGGAAGCCCACAGTCTAACCTTCTTCCTAACATCTCCACAGCAAGAGTCCTGAACCATGGTCAGTATAGGCTAGGATCCATTCTGTGAACTCACATCTTGCCTTGGCTCATGATTCCCAAATCTCCAAACCAGAGCATCTCTGTGACCTCGATGGTCACTCTAAAGGTTGATCCTGTTCTCTCTTGAGTTCTTTCATGCCACTGAGTTGGTGCCACTCATTACCTACTTCCAGGTTTATAGATGCTTTGTGTAGCTCATCATTTTATTATTCCTAGTGACTAGCATCTCCTTAAGATAAGATGTCTGACTGACTCCCTGCACAGATGGTTGGGTCAGTTACCATTGACCTTGGCATCCAAACTAGAGCTTAGAGACGATTGTGTCTTNGACATGATCAAAACAGTTACTTATCATCCATGTGACATTGTGCTGGAAAGATTGGAGAGAGGAAAACTTGAAGCCATGGAGACAGTAGTGAAATTATTTTATATGCTTCACATTGATGAATTAAGCACATTAGTAGAATAATGGCAATGTGAATGAGTAACAAATGAACAAAAAGGAGAACCATCTCAAGGAAAAGGCAAATAAAAGTTTGGAGGAGGAAGTGATTATTACAAAGGAAATGAAAGTCAAAGGATTCCGAAGTTTGGAATGTGGAGATCTGAGAATATGGCGTTTTCATTAAACACAAATAGAAGTTTTGAGAGGATTCAAAGGTGTTGGGACATCCTGAGATCATCATTCTTCATGTACCTCTCCTTTTGTGAAAGCAATATTCTTCAAAATTTCCTACTCTTACATTAAGATTAGCAGTAATCTAAGAGCAACCACATTAGGGAGTCGGATGACTGACTTTGCAACAATACCATGTGGAAAACAGTGATGAGAAAAGTAACACTCTACATATAAAAGAGGACTTATAGGATCCCTTTACCAGTATGAGAAAAGGCCGTGGTGGGACTAGGGTAGAAGCTGAGGGATACCATTTAGGGATCTATTATATTAAATGCCAGCACCAGGGGTGGGAACTATGAGAAGCAGTCAAATTAGGGATACACTGTAAAGACTGAGCTAACAGAATTTGTAGGTGAATTCAGTATGAAAAACTGATGCAAAAAAAGGCCCCAAGGTCTATGGTGTGAATTACAGAGGCGAGGAACCTAGGGAAGTAGCCATTTTGAGAGAGTAGCAAAAACTCATTTGTTAACATGGTAACACTGAGGACCTCTTTAGCTATGCAAGCATAGCCATCAAGTAGCCATGGGGAAATGCAAATTTAAAGTTGGGTGCTTGGCTGGAAATAAAAACTTGGGAGTGGTACTGCACCAGTTTTTTAACTGCAGACAATCGAATTCCCCCTTAAATAGACATGCACTCTTACGTTTACTAAAGCATTACTTAAAATAGCCAAGATATGGATGCAACCTAAGACTCCATTGGTTGATAAATGGATAAAGAAGATGTAGTGTATATACAGAATGGAATATTACTCTGCCATAAAAAGGATGAGATTTTGTTGTTTGTGACAACATGGAGGGGCCTAGATGGTGTTACACTCAGTGAAATAATTCAGACTGAGAAAGATAAATACCATATGAATTCACTCACATGTGGAATCTAAAAAACAAAAACAAAATGAATACGCAAACGAAAAGCAGAATCAAACCTATAAATACAGAGAACCGATGGTTGCAAAAGGGGAGTGGGTGGAGGGATGGGCAAAATGGGTGAAGGGGCATGGGAGATATGGGCTTCTAGTTACGGAATGAATAAGCCACAGGAATAAAAGGTACAGCATAGTGAATATGGTCAATGATATTGTAATAGCATTATATGTATGGTGACAGATGGTAGCTACACTTGTTTTAAGCATAGTGTACTATATAAAGATGTTGAATCACTCTATTGTACACCAGAAAATAATGTAAAATTGTGTGTCAACTATCCTAAAAAAATAAGAAAAATAAAAACCGTAACAACTAAAAACAAAGAAAAAGAAGTAACACCTTCAGCTCTACCTGGAATTTCACCAAAAGTAAAAGCTGGCACTGATGTAGATGTTCCATATTAAAAATGTAGGACTGTAATAATCCTTACTGAGTTAATGTGGGGGAAACACTTGTTATGTTCCTACTTTCACTCTGTATTCTGCATTTAGACTATGTCGAAGTACAAAAATGTGTTTAATAAGGGGGTGCCTGGCTGGCTCAGCCAGGAGAGCATGCAACTCTTGATCTTGGGGTTGTAAGTTCAAGCCCCATGTTGGTTATAGAGATTACTTTAAAAAATGAAATCTGAATAAAATGTGCTAAATGGAATATTTTTCATTTGTGTGGAATTGTATAGGCTGGTCAAATAAAGGAAACTCAATAAAATGGAAAAAAAAAAAGACATGGAGTGTTACTTAGCTCCAAGAATTTCTGGATGGGATAGAACAAGACCTAAATGTTATGTGGCCAAACACAACAAAGCCAGGGCAAATGTCCAGCCACACCATGGGAAAGTTCAAATAGAAACACCGCGGTTGGTACTACCCACTGTGACATTAGGGACTGAGCACTGGAAATCTGACTTCCCTTACACAAAGCAGATGCCTTGGTCACGAATGGTGACCCTGTCTCTCCTAGTCTTGTGCACCCAGATTTTGCACCTATGCAAATGAGCTGAAGAAATTCAGCCACACATCTCTACTCCAGCTATAAGAAAAACATGCAATTTTAGCTATACAACCTCTCTAGTATTAGAAGGAAAGCTAGAGGGGTTTGAAATGAGTGTTGACTAAGTAAACTTGCTGTATCTGCTTCAGGGAGCCAGTGATGTATAGACAGTATTTACAGTAACGGCATTGGGTAAGGCCAATAGGGACGGTGGTTGGACGGAGTCCTTGAACACCCCAATACTTAGATATCCAGGATGGAAGTTGGGAACAATCAGGTAGTGAGAAGCTAGGTAGCTCCCTAGAAGCTCAAGGAGTAAGCCATCACCTGTATTGGATGGTTCTTTGAGATAGATTAAGAACACAAAGCTGACCATTGGGTTTGAACACATGTAGCTCATTCATGACTTTGACAAGAGGTATTTCAGTGGAGTGATTAGAACAGGTGCATAGAGATTTGGAGAGGATGAGATGCAAACAATGCATATAAAGGGGCAAAGATATGGTCATGGGAGTTGGGGGAGAAAATGGGACTGAAGGAAGGTCTTCTTTCAAATGGGAGATATTTAAAAATTAAAGATGAAAAGGCATAACATAGCCACATGTCTAAGCAACCCAACCAAGTGGTATGTTTTGAATTCTCTTTCACAAAAGGTGATTTATTGCCTGATCAGTGCAAATACTGTGTTTTTAAACAATTTTTCCTAATCTGTTGGAATACCCCCATGGCGGGGGATGTCAAGGGCTTTCTGTTTCTCATGTCACTGGGCTCTTAGCCTCGACACAGTCATCCTTTCACAACTGAAGAGTAAATTCTCTGATCTTGTCCAAACTTTTCCTGAAGCACACTTCATGTCAGCCTCCTCTACCTTTAACAGACAAGGTCATCAGAAAATATTACCCTTGAGTTATCCAGAAGAGGAAGGCATTTACTTTAGAAAGTGCTAGAATATGAAGGTTGAATCATATACTAAGTAGCCATTTGAGACTGTCTTCTTTTACTCAGTTTAGTGTTTTTAAGATTCATTTGCGTTGTATCAGTAGATTTTTCCTCTTTATTACTGAGTAGTATTCTATTTTATGGATATATCACCACTTCTTTATCCATTCACTAATTGGTGAACATGTGAGTTATTTCCAAAATTAAGAATAAAACTGCAATGTGGTACACACACACACACACACACACGTGCACACACACACTGGAATATTAATCATAAGAAGAACGAAATCTTGCCTTTTGCAAAGACATGAATGGAGCTTGACAGTATTATGCTAAGTGAAATAAGTCCATCAGAGAAAGACAAATACCATATGATTTCACTCATATGTGGAATTTAATAAACAAAACAGATAAAAAAAATAGAGGGGGAAAAGAGAGGCAAATCAGAGAACAGACCCTTAACTACAGAGAACAAACTGAGGGTTGCTGGAGGGGAGGTGGGTGGGAAGTTGAGGTAAATGGGTGATGGGTACTAAGGAGGGCACTTGTGATGAGTAGTGGGTGTTGTATATAAGTGGTGAATCACTAAATTCTACTCCTGAAACAAATATTACACTGTATGTTAACTAGCTGGAATTTAAATAAAAACTTGAAGAAAAAGAATAAAACTGCTAAATACATTCACATATAGTTTTTTGTGTGGACACATAAAGAGAAATGTCTTCAATGTCTTCATTTCTCTTGGGTAAGTATGGAGTGGAACTTCCGAATCATAAAACAAGTGGATGGTTAACTTTGATCTATACTGGGGGTGGGGATCATTT
>NW_027529545.1:884193-884792 GCF_008692635.1 Crocuta crocuta
TTTTTTTGTAAAATCCTTGGGATTTTCTACATAGTCAATCATGTTGTTGAAGAAAAAGACAAGTTTTCTTTACTCCTTTCCAATCTGTGCCTTAAAAAATGCTATATTTCACTGGCTAGAACCTCTCAGTATGCTATTGACTGTAAGTGGTGAGAATAAAAATCCTTGCCTTATTCCTAATTTTGGAAAGAAAATATTCAGTCTTAAATAGGAAAGTATGAGGTTAGCTATAGCTGTTTTTGTTGATGCCCTTTATCAGAATGAAGAAGTTCCTTTTTTTCTAGACAGTTTGCCTGATGAATAGATGTTGAATTTTGTCAAGTGAGTTTTCTGCATCTATCAAAATGGTCGTGATGAATTTCATTGACATTTGAATGCTGAACTACTTGCATTCCTAGGTTAGGTCCCACTTGGTCATAATACTATTTAATTCTTGCATTTTATTTGCTAATATTTTGTTAAGATTTTTTGTGTTTATAACTCCTGAGGAATATTGGTCTGTAAATTTCTCTCCTTTATTTATTAATTTTTTTAATGTTTATTTTTGAGAGAGAGAGAGAGAGAGAGAGAGAGAGAGAGAGAGAGAGAGAGAGAGCGAA
>NW_027529545.1:884878-885883 GCF_008692635.1 Crocuta crocuta
AGAGAGAGAGAGAGAGAGAGAAACAGAATCCGAAGCAGGCTCCAGGCTCTGAGTTGTCAGCATAGAACCCAATGCGGGGCTCAAACTCACAAACCATAAGATTATGACCTGAGCAGAAGTCAGACACTTAACCAACTGAGCCACCCAGGTGCCCCTAATTTTCTCTTTTAAATGTCTTTGTATGGTCTTGGTATCAGGGTAATGCTGGCCTCATAATTTGAGCAGGAATGTGTTTCATGTTCCTCTATTTTCAGGAAAAGTTTATATAAAATTTTCCTCTTTTATTATTTGGTAAAATTTGCCAGTGAAGTTTCCAGAGCCCAGAGTTTTCTTTTCTGGAAGGTGTTTAACTACAAATGTAATTTCATTGTTTGGTGTAGGATTATTCAGGTTACTTGTTTCTTCTTGAGTGAGCCTGAGTGGTAGGTTTATGACTTTTGAGCAATTTTTTCCACTGCATCTAAGCTATCAAATTTATTAGCATAAAGTTGTTCGTAATAGTCCCTTATTTCCCTTTTAATGTCCTTAGGATCTTTAGTGATGTTTCCTCTTTCATCCCTGATGTTCTTCTCTTCTTTAGCAGTTCTCTCTTCTTTCTTTAGCAGTTCAGCTAAAATTCTTATCAACTTTATTGATTTTTTTCAAAGAAATAGATTTTGCTTTCATTAATTTTCTCTTCTCTCTGTTTTCAATTCCATTGATTTCTAGCCTAATCTTTATTGCTTAATCTTTTATTTATTGCTTTTAGTTAAATTTGTTCTTCTTTCTAATCTATTCAGGTAGAAGTTCAGAAAATTGGTTTGAGACCATTGTTCTTAAACATTTAATGCTATAAATTTTCCTCGTAGTGTTGCTTTAGCTGAATTCCACAAATTTTATATGTTGTCTATTTAATTCATTAAAATATTTTCTAACTTCCTTGTGACTTTCTCTTTGACTAATGGGTTATTTAGAAGTGGGTTATTTCATTTCCAAATACTTGGGTGTTATTCTTGAAAACTTCTC
>NW_027529545.1:885896-889785 GCF_008692635.1 Crocuta crocuta
TTCTCATCATTGATTTCTACTCTAATTATTTTTTAGTCAGGCACATAATTTTCATATTTTCAATTATTTTAAATCTGCTGAGACTTAATTTACAGCTCAGAATATGGTCTGTTCATCTTCTATGTTTACAATACTTAGTTTCACATGCTTCACTACAGAAATATTCATATGATTGACTTTGTGGGGTTTCCCCAGCCTCCACTGTAGGTGTTATATAATACACAGCATATGCACCACATAAGCTTCTTAAAATCTTAAAAACCGTGAATTCTTAATTTTT
Organism: Crocuta crocuta; assembly: GCF_008692635.1. Taxonomy (NCBI): domain Eukaryota; kingdom Metazoa; phylum Chordata; class Mammalia; order Carnivora; family Hyaenidae; genus Crocuta; species Crocuta crocuta. Next base: position 886,177 of record NW_027529545.1, read on the forward strand.
TTAATGTTTCTTTTTGAGAGAGAGAGACAGAGTGTGAGCAGGGGAGGCGCAGAGAGAGAAAGGGAGACACAGAATCCAAAGCAGGCTGCAGGCTCCAAGCTGTCAGCACAGAGCCCATTGCAGGGCTTGAACTCACCAACTGTGAGATCATGACCTGAGCCAAAGTCGGGCACCTAACCAACAGAGCCACCCAGGCACCCCTGAAAAACTGAACTCTAAAACGCAACTGGCTTCAGGGATTTCGTATAATTGTGGACTGATTTCTCGGTTACATTATCATACATGTGATCCAGCATACGTTCACATCATTGACATAAAAACACAAAAATTTAAAAATTCATCGAAGAACTTTAAGATTCTAGAGAATATTTCCCTAGACCATGGAGACCATGGCTCCTAGCCAGAAAATTCAGCAGTGATAAATTTATGGTATAATAGTGTTGAGTTTTCTTTGGCTCCAGCTGCTTTTCTTAGAAGAGATCTCCTTTGAAACGCTAAACTATCTGACAGGCAAATTCGGGTGGCACTTTTTTGTTTTGGATTTTCTTAGACGTGATCAGAATTGTCAAAGGCAATTTTATTGCTTTGCTGTGATGAGTCCTAAAAAATTCCAAGGACATCCCTGAGGAGACAGAGAAGATAAACAGCTTATGACAAATATCAACCTCATTCTAGATCAGAACTATCTTGCTTATTGAAATCCTATAATTGTCTATTAAAACTAACAAAATTGCTTATCAACCAAGAAAGCTGGCAGTTTTAGAATAAATCCTTACTAACATTGTTCCCAAATCTGTAGTAATGAACCAGAGGAAAAGAGTACATTTAAGTGTGCTTACAATTGCAAACCTTAGCCAAATTTAAATGCCAATCTTTATTAGAAAATATTGTTGAATGGAAATGATAAATTCAGGGGGCCTCAATTTTGTAGGACTTGGGGAAAAGCCTCAAAATCAGCAAGTAGGAGTTAAATTAGCAGGTTCAATAGACAACGTGTAGGTCAGCCAGACGCATGGCTGGAGGCAGACAATGCAAGAAGAGAAAGCAGGCAAAGCTATGACACAGTTGGCATTCTTTCAACCACAAGAATTTGAGGAATCAAGAGAATTGTGGGAAACTGACTAGATATCCTAAAGATTGATGCCACAACTACTCTGCATATTTTCCACTCCTTGTTGCCCAGGACGTAGGACCCCACCTTATTTCAATAACATTATAAAGAGAAATTCACATGATAATGAGGAAAACAGTAACTAGGGGTGGAGCAGAAGATCATCTGGTTAGTTCTATCTTGACAGAGTCTTGATCACGAGGTCAGGTTTGATGCCATTAAAGAAAAGAATATTAAAGATTACCCTTAACTGGGTGTTCCTAATGTATTGCTTCCTCTCATGCAGTCTGGGTGGACTCCATGTTAAATAATAAAAGTGATGTGGTTGTGTTCAATTTGAATGCCCCTGTCTGCTCTTAGATGCCTGCTTACAAGAAAATGTCTAGGAAGCTAAGATTCAGGACTAGAACCTGATGGATGCCCCATTTCCTGGTTCTCTGTGCAGGGCAGGGGACAGGTATCAGCGACTGTATTGCTGGGAGAGCCCTATCTCTTCATGCTTAGGCCGGGAAAAGAGGGTGGAAAGAGCATTCTTCATGGGGCACTCATTTTTCACTTATATTTCACCCTAATTGAAAAAAAAAAACAAAACCTAGATCAGGACGTTTCAAAAACAAATTACTAAACTCAACCTTAGCAGGGATGTGACTTAGTAAGTCCTCTTCTGATTCCACTTCCATTTCAAATCTAGGAAACGTGCACACTTGTCTGTCTCAGTCCCCTCCATTGTATGAATTAAACTTCTGGTGCAGAATGGAGGTCTGCTTAAGTAAAAGGTAGGAATGCACAGAATGCTTTGAAGAGAGAAAAAGGCCAAGTCCGTGCTGCAGGCAGTCATGACCAGGATTCTTAAGCCCTGTGAGAAACCAAGCTGTACAGGATTCCGTTCGAGCACTGGCTACTCTTGGTTGCATTCACTGACCACTTCGAGTGAAAGCAAAGTTCAGCTTTCCGAGCTAAGCTGTGCACCTGAATGCTTTGGAAACTTGTCTTCATTTTATTTTCTTTCAAAACCCTTGCAGCCTGCTGACCAGGTAAAAGAATAGGACATATGGTCTTTATTTAATTCCTTCATGCTCACCGCCAAGACAAGAGGAGGTTGAAGGGTGAAGATCTCTTGGCTGTCTCCAATGCTTTGCTTTAATCTTGCTTTATTTACTAAGAGCTAATAAAAAATCTGAAGTGCTTAACTCTCAAGTGTTGTTTTTCTTCTGGGCATTGGTATTTGATTTGTTCCTTGGCCTGAACCCCCCCCTTTTTTTACTGCTGAATGTGCCATTGTGAACCTTCTCTTTAATGCTGCGTTCAATCTCCTTTCTTTGATATATTTTTAGCTCCTAAAAGTGTGCTTTTTTCCACTCTTATTCAAATGACTTTAAGTTATTTTGAAATGTAACCGCATTGGATTTTTAAAGTAAAATAATTATAAAACTAATATTTACATGAAAAATTTTGGAAAAAGAAATCACTTATCTTGCTGCCCAATTGCAATTAGCTCTTTATTATTCTCTTTTAAAAATGTATTGCATTTTGCACACTGACAGAGAGTGCATAGAATTCTGCCCAAATGTCTTTCACTCCACATTATCCTACCCCTGTGGTTCCGTATTTGCTAATTCTGCAGGTTACTAGGGAAGACATTCATGTGACATTGCCTCAACTGACGTAGCCCGTCTGGCTATCGATAGGACATCTAGATTGATAATATCGATTTCTAAGGCTATGCGCCCAAGGGCAGGAGCTTTGTAAAGGAATCAAATCTGCAACAAATTAACATACAAGGGCTAATAATGTGTGGGGTTTGGGATATGAAAATGACAAGTTCTAAAAACTTTGTGACTAATAATTCAACAAGAACAACTCTCTTTGGTTACTTTCAGGACCTATAGCTGTAGGCTGGGGAAGTGAGCACGGATTATGATAGGAGTATTCGCATCCTTAAAAAAAAAAAATACTAATGTAATTATCTATCCCCATAGAATCAATTTCCTGGCATATCTTTTCCGAAATTTATCCTGAAAATGTGATTCTTGGTATTCAACCTGCAGGTGAAACTAATCATACTGATATCAAAACCTTTACTATTTGGACAAAGATAAATATTTCCTCATCCATTGCAAAGTGAGTAGCCTTTTTAATATCTTCCCACATTCTGATATTTTATTTGGAGCTTTTAAAAAATTGGATTGCTCTTCTAAGAGGTTTGTATTTCTCTACAGGCAATAAAAATGGAAAATAAGACCTTGATAAGTCTGATCAAGCCTGGTCACCTTGTTTTTGGTAACCAGGAAACTGTAACATAGACAAAAGCATGCTGTTAGGCCTTTGTAAATTACTCACTGCACTACCTCCTTTTCAACACTGTGCTTCTTATATATCAATTTTCTTTCTCTTAGAAATCCTTTTAATTTGTTAATAAAATACTTAAAATATATAGAGATCCTTGAGATTCTTGATATGGTCAACTCCTAGTCAAACACATTTTTCAATACCAAAAC
>NW_027529545.1:889834-890499 GCF_008692635.1 Crocuta crocuta
CAAAACCCTTTAATAGTGTTTTGAATTAATTACTTTTTCCTTGCTCACTCCATTTTTATGTCTTTTTTTCTCTTTTAATACATTTTCTTAAACTCTATTTTATTTTATAATAAATATGACTGTTTTGTTTTGGTTTGGTTATGTAAATTGGTGTTTCCTTGGGTATCTTTAAAAAATCCCATTATTCTAAAATATTCTGTTACTTTATGTGTTTCTCTTGTGAGCAGCGTATAGGTATATTTTATTTTTTATTCAGTCTCACAACCTTCACGTTCAATAAGAGTATCAATGTTTTTGCATTCATTTTACTGACAAATTAAATTGATACCATCTTCTGTTTCTCTTCTTTTTCTTCTTTGCTATTATTTTTGTTTTCCTTTTCTGCTTCTGTGGGATTATAGGCTTTTTAATCCACTCTTCTTTTAAAAAGATACAGTTTGCATTTATATTATTTCAGTGGCTACTCATGCATGTTGACATACAGAGCAATTCTCAATTTGTCTAACAACTTTAAGGTTAGTTGGTAGTCCCACACTTTTCCAGAACACACCAAGGACTTTAATGCCCTAAATGACCATAGAAACTTCCACCTCCTCTATTTTATCACTGTTTATAATTTTACTTTTATCTCTTTCAAAAAAAAATAAACTTAATTCTTTCCATTT
>NW_027529545.1:890508-899051 GCF_008692635.1 Crocuta crocuta
TACCCCCACATTTCTTTCTGAGCTTACATTTCCTTTTCCAGAAGCCCCTCCCTCCTTGTTACTTTGGTGCAGGTCTCTGGCGGGGGATAAATTCACTTAGTCTTTGTGTAACTAAAAATGCCTTTATTTTGCTTTTGCTTTTGAATGACAGTTAACTGGGTATAAAGCCTTAGGTGGACATTTACCATCAGCACTTGGCGGCTATTAATCCATTGTCTCCTGGCATCTATTTCCAATTATGAAGAGATGTGCTGGTCTCTGGCTGCCGACAGTCTGTTCTCTGTCTTCTCTCTGGCAGCTCTTAAGGCCTTTTGTATATTACCCTTCGTGTTCTGTAGTCTCATTACAATGTGCATAGGTATGGATTTATTTTCACTTGTTCTCCTTGGTACTTGGGGCGTTCTTTTAAATACAGGATTCATACCTTTCTCCAGTGTAGATATTTTTCAGCTATTGTAACAACCGTTTCCTCCATTCTCAGCTTCTCACTTTTCTGACACCACTCCGAAAGGATTGGGGGTGGGTGTTGTGGTACCTCGTGACAGCCTGGTAAGGGTGGAAGTCTAAGCCCTTCATCCTGCCTTTGCCGGGGGGTGAGAGGGGGGGTGAAGCTGCAGTCTTTTCTGTGGTGTTTGGCTATCGGAGAGTGGTTTGGNCTGTTGGCATTTCCAGGCATCCAGGCTGATGCAAAAAGAAAACCTCATGTTTCGAGGTCCCTAGTCAGTCTGCCTTCTCTTCTCTACTTTTCAAAGTATTGTCATGTTTGTTTTCTGTGTAATGTCCTGAGTTTTTAGTTTTACTTGCCTGGAGAAATAGGGAAAAGAATGTCTACTACTGTATCTTCCTGGAAACGAAACCTATGTATTTAGGCTTTGTCAGGCTTCTCTATAAATTAATTTTAAGGGGGAAGAGCTTAAATATTGATTTAATTATTATTTTTGGCTGTTCTTTGCATTAGATTTCTTCACCTGTCTTTACATTTTGATTTGCAAGATCATGTGGAGAGGGATATGTCATTTTTATGTCTCTCTTGCTCTTTCCCTTTCAACGCTCACCAATCTCTTTCGAGTAATTTTGTTTCTTTCTCCAGACCCTGCATTACAACTCTAGAACCAGGTTTAGAATGTAATTTGGAGCCTATGCCCTTTGCAGTGAGATAGAGATCCCACAGACCTGGGCCCTGAGCTACCTGGTAATCTGGTTAAGCTTCTTGTTAACCAACTATGCCTGAGTCTTTCCACTGGCTTCTCCCACAGGCAACTNATGGCAGAAAGGTTTTGTGTCTCCTTTCATTAGTCAGGGAAGAGGAAGTCCCATCAGCCTTAGCTGTTAGCAATGAGCCTATCTCAGTGCATCTCAAGTGGAGATGGAGAACCAGAGAGTACTTTAGGTCTCCCTTATTGCAGAAGGTCAACTGTCTGCTCTCAGACCAGATTCCAAGAAGTCTCTTGCTTCATCTCGGCCTACCATTTTTGCTTCTCTGTTATATTTCTGGACCATGGAAACGGTACCCTCATTACACGCTCTTTCATTTTTATTTTCTTGAAATCTTTTTGGTATAGGATTGCCACGTGCTGGGAGTAGAAACTGTACCAAAGCATGAATTTCCTAGACCATCTAGATGGAAAACATACCTCTTTCTTAAGCATGTTTTGGAAACACTTGGGGGAAATGGTTTATGTACGATAACGAGCTCTAAAGTCCAAAATTAGCTCTGATTAAGTGAGTTTCATGATAGAACCAGTTCTTTTTAAGTGACATCATATACTTATTAGCCATTTTGATATATAATTATGCAGTTCTCTTACATCCCCCTTTACTTCAAGCCATCATCCAAATATGGGTAGATGATAACTTTTGGCTAAATTGTTCTTCAGTATTATTGGGTACGTATGAGCCAAATGTTCACTATGATTAAACTTAATTTCTTGTCAACTTTTTTTTTCTAGTGTTAATAACTGTCCTATTTCCCAGTCCTTTTACCCACGGTTAATTCTTCCAATACAGTATACTATTATGGCAATCCAGATTTCCATGCAATCAAATCACTCGGTTCATGTATCAGTTATTTTTCTCCTTTATGACTTCCGGTCTAGTACCCTACATCTTTATGTTCCAGTGGGACCTGTTACTTTCTTGGACTTCTAAAACAGCTGCCTTCTTTGAAAGTTCTCTTTACCATCAACCTTCTCCTCTTTCTTGTGTTGTATCTCCTGCCTTCTAGGACCTCATCTTTTTCTTAGTTCCCTGTAGCATGACCCATTCTAAGGTTCCTAAAGAAAGATGCATTAGCGATACCTTTTTAAAAATCTTTGTTTGGCTTTCATTTCAAATGGGTAATTTGGCTAGTACAACATTCGAAGTTGGAAATTATCTTCCCCTAGAATTTCTGGAATTTACTTCTTTTTCTTCCACCTACTGAAGTTTCCAAAATAGTTTTCATTCCCGATCTCTCATTAGGACCCAACTTTTCTCCCTGGAATATCTTACGATCTTCTTATCATTTATGTTCTGTAATTTCACAATGATGTACTGGGATGTGGGTCGTTTTTTAATCTTTCAACTACACTCTTAGTGGGGCTTTTCAATCTGGAGATTTATGTACTTGAGTTCGATGATTTTTTTCTTGAATTAAGTAGCACAGCTAAACTCCCTTTGGAATTTCGTTCTTCCTCTTTGCTGTGGTCTAGATGTTTGTGTCCCTTCAATTTTCATATTTGAAATCCTAATCCCTGAGGCAACAATATCAGGAGGTGGCACCTTTGGGAGGTGATTAGGTCATGAGAGAAGACTCTGCATGAATGGGATGAGTGGCTATTAAAGACATTCCATAGAGTTTGCTGGCCCCTTCTACCACATGAGGACATAGCAAGAAGTTTTTAGTCTGCAACCTGAAAGAGAGCCGTCACCAGAACCTGACCATACTGCTATTCAGATGTTGGACTCCTAACCACCAGAATGGTGAGCAATACCTTTCTGCTGTTTAGAAATCATCTAGTCTATGGTATTTTTGTTACAGCAATCCGAATGGAATTATGAGAGGAAATGGAATTTTGTCTTTCCCTTTCTAGAGGGAAGCAGGGCCGGGTTGGCTGATTGGGATGGTCCGTACACCCGGAGCTTTACAGGTCACGTGATGTGTCAGTAATTCCTTTGGTCAACATGTGAGGAACCTAAGAAAGATGGTAAGTGGGGTGTGGTTTGGGCTCCTGTCCAATTGGTCTTCCTACAGAGTAAGAGGATCCCAGCAAAAGATCACCAGGACTCCAGGGCATCTCACTTTGGGATTTTCCTGAAAACAGAGTCTGAGATAATGACTTGAGTGGAGTTCATTTCAGAGGTGGTATTTGGAACAGAAGTGAGGGAACGAGGAAAGAGACAGGGAAGGGAGAAAAAGCCACAAAAGAAAGAGTTACTGAGTTGGTAAACAGTGTAGGCGACCAGGGCACAAACCCAATTAAGTTGTGGGGTGTGCATATGTGTGTGTGTGTGTAAAAGAGTATTACACAGCCATCAAAAATAATGAAATCTTGCCATTTGCAACCATGTGGATGGAGCTAGATTATGCTAAGCGAAATAAGTCAGAGAGAGAAAGACAAATACCATACAGTTTCATTCATATGTGGTCTTGAAGAAACAAAACAGATAAACATATGGGGGGGAAGAAGAGGGAAATAAACCATAAGAGACTCTTAAAGACAGAGAACAAACTCAGGGTTGATGGAGGGAGGTTTGTGGGGGAGGGGCTACATGGGTGATACGGGTTAAGGACACTTGTGACGAGGGGCACCGGGTGTTGTATGTAAGTGATGAATCACTAAATTCTACTCCTGAAACCAATACTACCATATATGTTAACTGACTAGAATTGAAATAAAAATGAAAAAAAAGACCATCTGGGGAACGAGTAGAACAGTTCTCAGAAATGTTACATCAAGTGAAATGAAAGTAAGCAATTCATCTATTGATTCTCACAGCCCCTTTTATAAGGGTCAGCTCTGGGACCATTAACATCCCCCTTACACTTCAGGGCAGTGGCTGTTCAAGGCCGAAAGTGCCTCTGTCTGTCTCCCGCCCCCTGCTTTGGAGAGAGAGAGCCCCCAGCAGCCAGACAAGGCAATGCTGACAGTGAGATGTGGCACGCTGGCAGAATGCATGGAATGTTTATCCCAGCTTCAGGGAGAGCAGCCCTGATACACAGCGCTGGTAGAACGACATGACATCAGTGACCAAACAGGACAGAGCCGCACCTGCCTAACTCAAGGGCATCAAGGTCCCAGGGTTCAAGCAGAGATCTTCCAAGGAGTCCACAAAAAGGCCCATGTGACGAACCCCCCCCAAAACCAAAACAGCTTTAAACATCGGCTGGGCATAGAGAGAGCAAAGCCGGCATTCCTTTCCCCCTTCCTTTTGCTCTTCCTCGGTATGCCCAGATCCCTGGGCCGTCTGGCCAACATGCCAGGGGACCACGGAAGGGGAGAAACCCGAGTCTGTGCCCCCTTTCTCCACTGGAGGCTTCAAGCCTGGGAAAGCGATGAAGTGCTTGCTGCCTTTAAATCAAAGTTCAGCCTTTTCATTAATATCCTGGATTGGACACTGATTTGCAAACCAAGACTGTTTGTAACTCCATAACCATAAGAGCTACATGTTACCTAATAATGACCAGAAACATTTTGTCTTGGGGCAGAGATAAATCAAGCATGGGAGATAAATAAAGTCTCTCTTTGATCGCAGCATCGCAGCATCGGCCGTCCTTATTTGATCTCCGTCNCAAATTCTATGCTCCAGCCACACTGTGATTCCGTCACTTCCTGCAGGGAACTCGAATGTAGCTCTTCTCGAGTCCTTCATAGTATTGTTCTTTCTCCCCTCCTCCTACCTTCCACCTTCTCTTTGACGCCACCTAATCACTTAGCACTCACTGGATCTCAACTTGAATGTCGCCTCCTCCAGGAAGATCTTCCCCAAGCATCCAAGTCTGTATCACACGTCATTCAGGTGCTCCATCCTTCCTAGCACCTGTCGGCTACCATATTTCCTTGTTTACTTTGCACTGCGCTCTGTGCCCTCACTCACTACCACAATCTCTGTAAGACGCAGTCATTCTGGCTCACCTGTGCAGCACCAGAAGTCAGCATAGCGTTAGGCCTACGGTGGGAATGCCTGTCAAATGAAATAATTTGTACGTATATGTTCATAAAAGATCTGACACACGTACACAAGTTAAGCCATAAATATTTTTAAAACTCAGCTTTGCAGAAAAGAATAAAATGATAAGACATTGGAACCATCCTGGGAAAGTCAGGATTTATGGGGGCTCTATACTTCTCACGATAGTGTTTCTCAAAGTGTGGCCCCTAGACCAGCAGCATCACTGGGAAGCTTGTCAGAAATGCAAATTCCCAGCACCTCCCCACATTCAGAAACTCTGAGGGGGGGAGCCCAACACCTGTGTTTAACAAGCCCTCCAGGGCATGCTCAAGTTTGAGAACCCCTGCCCTAATATTTGAAATGCCCCTCCCCGCAAAGTGCTGAAGTCATATTTGGAAGGAGGAGATGATGTCTATTAAACACCCCTGAAAACCAAGACCCATATGATCTCCTTCTTCTTGATGCCATTGAAGTTAACCATCCAAACTAAAGACCGTCCAACACAATCCATTACCAGAGGATTCAGCTGGAAAGGATTACAGCCAAGCAACACTGTCAACATCTACAAACGGGGTCCAGGTGCATGCATCTGGTACTCCTGGCTAGGAAATCGCTGGATTACTTGCTCCATTTAGTTCTACATTTTAACAGTCTGACATTTTAAAGTGCAGGGCTGGGTTTTTAATCAGATGGGCCCATCTCTGTACCTGTCTTGGCATGACGACTTACTTTGTGGGAGAGTTGAATTAGCAAGGGTGTTAAGCCTCAGGCTGGGCCAAAGGGAGAGGAAGTGATACTTGAAATGTCTGGCCAATCCAAATGTGACCTCAAAATGTGAGATCGAAACCTCCAGGTGGACAGGGACAGCGAAGAGCCACGTAGAAACCATCCAAAACCTTCAGGGAATATTTGCTGATCCCTTCACCCAGGGACGCTGGATATTCTTAAAACACTATCAAGTTCAGGGAGATGAAAGGCTTGTATCTTAGACAGATTCTGTTGTATTCGTGAGGGTCACCAATGGGACAGACCAAGGCACAGGAAGGAAAATGCCTTTAAATGGAGCATGTAAGTATGTGTGCATGCATGAACACACAAACCAAAACACAAACAAGAAACGAAACAAGAAGAGCCAAGGAAAGGAAGGGAAAAGAGTGAAAATGTTGAGTTCAGGTTAACCAAAGAACAAAACAAAAAAATGTATCAGACACTATGTTGGGGACGGAAAAAAGGGAGAAGGGTACAAATGCTCACCATCTTAGTGCCAAAGGCTATCTACTTATCCTCTAGAGCGGCCAGTAAGGAAGCTGGTAGCCACATGAGGCTGCTTAAACGAAAAGCAATTGCCATCACCCAGAGGGCACTTGTTGGGATGGGCACTGGGTGTGGTATGTAAGCAATGAAACACAGGAATCTACCCCCAAAACCAAGAGCACACTCTACACACTGTATGTTAGCCAACTTGACATTAAATAATATTACAAAAATAATAACAAAATAAAAAATAACAAAAACCAAAATAATAAAATAAAATGAGGACGCTAATCAAAAAAACAAAAACTTATTAGGAAAAAAGCAATTAAAAGTCAATAAAATAAAAAATTCAGGGCCTCTGTCACACAAGCCACATTTCGGCTGCTTGGGAGTCCCATATGGCTACCATATTGATTGAACATCAGGGATTAGAACACTCCCATCATCCTAGAAAGTCTTCTTGGACAGTGCTGCTCTACAGCTTACTCTAAGATCAAACTTGCACTTTTTTCCATCCTTCCAGGAATATCCACACTCATAGACTACGGAAAACCAAAAGGTAAATTGCCAAGGACACAATTTTGCTTTGTTGATGAATTAGATTTCTCCCTGAAATTCAGCGCAAACAGGGCCTGACTTGTTTGTCTACACATCTCTCAAGCATACACACTCAACATGATTCAACAGAACAAACGTTAACCTGAATGTCTTTTCAGGGCAGGACACTGCCCAGGNGAGTAAAGATGCATAGAATGTAGTCCCTGTTCTCCAAGGAACTTATTTGACAGAAGGTATAAGACCAGGACATAACGGTGATATAAGAAAAGCAGGGATGTTGGGAGAGACATGAACGAAGCTGTGGGTCCTCCTAGTCCACACTCCCCCCACAGGGTTGCTGTGCATATAATAGCCTTGTTAAAAATACAGATGCTCTGTATTTATAGGTCTGATTTTGCGTTTTGCTTGTTTGCTTATTCATTTGCTTTTTTTAGATTCCATATAAGAGTGAAGCAATACGGTATGCGTCTTTCTCAATTTGACTTATTTCACTGAGTATGACATCCTCTTAAGTCCAAATTGATGGTTGCCAGAGGGAAGGAGGGAAGGAGGGAAGGGAGATGGGAAAAAATGGGTGGAGAGGAGTGGGAGATACAGGCTTCTGGGATGGAATAAATAAGTCAGGGGAATAGAAAGTACCCAGAGAGTATAGTCAATGGTACTGTAATAGCACTGTGTGGTGTCAGCTGGTAGCTACGTTTGTGGTGAGCACAGCATAATGCAGAGACAGCCTGAATCACTATGTTGTACACCTGAAACTGATGGGGCATTGTGTATCAATTGTACTTAAATTTTAAAAATTAAAAAAAAAAGTATGCTCCAGCCCCATCTGAAGAGAGGGATATTCCTTGGCTCTGGGAGAGGCTTCCAGCAATAGGCACGTACCTCCTTCATGGAAGCAGACACCAGCCTTTGGGTATAAAGAGACAGGACAGTACAGAGGAGTGAGCATTCTCTTATAGGTCAAGAGAAGGGGGGTTTGTAACCTAGTTTTGGCACAAATACTTGTGTGTTGTTGATCAAACCACTTCGACAATTTAACTAGTGACTGTTGTCAAAATGTCCTCATCCTGATTTGTCCTTGAATCTCCAAAAGCCAAAGGAATAGTTTAAATTCTTGAGTAGGTGGGGTGCCTGGGTGGCTCAGTTGATTAAGTGTCTGACTCTTGATTTCAGCTCAGGTCATATCTCACGGTTGTGAGATTGAGCCCTGCATTAGACTCTGAGGTGGGTAGGAAAATGAACTCAGGAGTCAGTGAGATCTGAATAGAATTAACAGGGAAACAAAGTCTTGAAGTCACTAGAATTATTCAAAGGCTTTAAGCCAAGCTAGAAGACAATATAGCCAATCCTCTGGTGACAGAGGAATCATCTGCTATACTTATCAAGCTATTAATTAATATGGGGGAGGGTCAGCAATCCTTAAGGGAAAGATCACACTTTTTATAGATAGAACAACTTTGGAATATAGGAAAGCATTCTTGGGGATTGAAATATGTGAAGCTGAGAGCAGCTGGCAAATATTACGTCCCAAGATGCTGTACTTATCAGATGACAAAAATGCTGAGACTGTTGGCCAG
>NW_027529545.1:899558-905531 GCF_008692635.1 Crocuta crocuta
CCTTGGTAATAACTGCTTTAACATCAATGGCTGATTGACTTGGGCCAGTGAGATGGAAACCCACCTGTGTTTGAGCAGGACCAGAGAAATCAACATTAAGGTTGTAGTTGATTTTAATAAAATCATAGCCTACAAAGCACATCAGTATTGCAACTTTAACTTTTCTATTTCCATCTTGGGTTTCTTTTTGTCAATCTATTCTGGGATATTGCAAACTCATCCCTTCTTTCTTTCTTTCTCTTTCTCCTTTCCTTCCTTCCTTCCTTCCTTCCTTCCTTCCTTCCTTCTTTATTTTTTAAAGATAGGAGATGAAAGGGATTGCTTTCGCTTAACAGGGCAAAGCAGGTAAAGAACAAGAAAGGTGATTCACTCAAGGCTGTCTTAATTTCCTTTGTTTGAATGTATCCCATCACCACCACCAAAATGCCTTCTTTAATGACAAACAATTTCCTGCTACACCAGATTCCAAGACTTTAATCCTTGTGAAGGGGCATGCAAATGCTAGATTTGTAAGTCATATGCAATTGTTTCAAGGAATTTTTATTGAGTTTCATTGGACATGCAGGCTAAAATGCAATTTCTGGCTTTTATTAGACTTTAAAAGTCTATGTTTCAACGAACTCAACAAAGGAAAATTTGGGTGCAATACATAGCAGATGGGAGGCAAGACCATCATGTAAGACTGTACTGGTTGGGCACTGTTCAACTCTAGAGAGAGTCATTCACAAAGTCTTCAAAATGAATAATGTCCCTGGGAGTTGTACCTGCTTAACAGTTCAAGACATTCTTTGCTGAGAAAAGCTTTCTACAGAATTATTATAGGTTAAGGAGACCTGGGTGGCTCTGTCGTTTGAGTGTTCAACTCTTGATTTCAACTCAGGTCATGATCTCATGGTTCGTGGGATTGAGCCCTATATCTGGCTCTGTGCTGACAGTGCAGAGCCTGCTTGGGTTTCTCTCTCCCTCTCTCTCTGCCTCTCCCCTGCTCACACTCTCTGTGTCTCTCTCAAAATAAACAAACATTCAAAAAACTTAAAAAAAAATTATCATAGGCTATTTGTTCACTCAATTATTTCTTAATTGCTTATCATATATAGGTTCTGTACTAGACCTTAGTGAGCAAGACCGATTAAGTCTCTGTCCTCATGGAGCTAATATTATATTAGGAGTGTCAAATAACTAAGCAAGCACTCATAATTAAAGCATGACAGTACTGTGATACAAGAAATAAAGGGTGCCGTAAAGCAGAGAGGAGAGACTCCCTTTCGGAAGGGATCGGGAGAGATTCCTAAAGGAATTGGTGGTTATTCTGAAATATTAGCAATGAAGAGGAAATAGACCAAGTGACTGGATATGGTTAGGATGGGGTAGCGGTAGGGGATGCTGTCCCAGGAAGGACATTATGTGTGCAAAGGACTGAATGATGTATGGTACACTGAGTCATCAGCCACTTCTTGAAGCCAGTGTTGTTGGAACCAAGTGTACCTGTCCAAGTGCCAATGACAGAGCCAAGCTATGGATCCTGGGGAAGATGTCATCTCTATGCAGTCACTTGGACAGCTGTGCCTCGCCTCTGTCTGGTGACACTTTCCTCTGATCTTATGCTCTGTTCGAAAGTAATCAGGGTACTTCACTCCCTACTCAACCGTGAGAGCCCACTGAGAGCAGAGACTATCTTATCTCCCAGGGTCCTGTTATTCTGTCTCTGCATGTGATAGGTGTCCAATAAGTATTGAGAGAGAATAATTAAATCATCACCTACCTTAAAGTAAATCAATGTGAGATAAGGGCTTGGGGATTTTATTTTTCCTTTTTCCAACCTTTCCATTAAGCTAAACCAACATAGATATTTAACCCAGGCAGACACTGAGCCCGGTTTTTCTGATTTCAGTTGTGCTATTAGTGAACGCATAAGGAGTAGTTTCCTGATATTGTAATAAGACAGAAAAGAACATTTAAACAAATAATGATATTTGCAGCACAAGACTCATGATCTCATGTTTTGATTCCAATCTTATAAACACTTGGAAGTAGCTTTATAGGTGTCTTGGGCTAATTCTGAGAGAGTGTATAGTTCTTGTGCAGCCATTGGAAAGAAAACACAGTATCCGGTTCCAATAAAATTTTCAGACACGGCAGTAAATCAGGCTCGCCTTTCAGAATGCAGCATTAGGCCATCGGTTTGGGCATAACATTTGGTATTATCATTGAGACACTGAAGGCAATTGTCATAACCCATATGTATCCAATGTTCCAAGGGCAGCTCTATGTCGAAGCCAGAACATGACAATTGCATGTGGNTAGCGATGCCAAACCTGATCATCCATAACGACAGTGGTATACGTTAGAGAAATGTTGGCCTCCAGATTTCTTTGGAGCATTCAGATTTAATGCTGCCAATACCCCATATTTCTTGGGAAACATACCCAAGAATCTTTGATTTTATCTATCAGGATACTCAGTAAAAATGAATAAAGTTACCCATTTAAAAGCCTTTCGTTTACTGGTATATTCTCATTACTTTAAATTCTGATGATCTTGGATTACATTGGGCTATTTCACCACTTAATCTTTCATGGTTTCTTGAGACTTTCATCAAAGCCGATACACTTTTCAGGTGCAAGTAACTGACATGTTACAGCACAGATATAAATATCTTTACAATTGAGCATCTTTCGATGTTTGCTTGGTCAGAGTCGTCCAGTGACTATTTTTTGAATAAAAGAATGAATAGTTGCATAAAGATTTCTCTGTATCAATCAGCCAAAAAGGTGAAGGCCAGACTGTGACTTGGATAACTTTCAAACACATATTTCCAATTTCCAAATCCACTTCAAACCACCCAGCATTTTCAGTCCACTGTTGCTCTAGTCCCTAGCTCTATGTTCGCTGACACAGGCCAGCCCAGCTCTCAGGAATAGTCAGTAAAGTGACGGTCCCAGAGTCACCTCAGTGAATGGCCCCATTCTGGTTTCTTGTGCTCTGCATGCCCTCAGTAGGTCCACTCTCTCCCATAGCTGAGCCCTCAGGCTTCCTATAAAAACCTTCCTCATCACTGAAGATTCGATCCTATGCTAATTTCTAGACAACCAACCACCCTTTTACGCTTTCTTGGCTGCCATTTTGCTCCTGATCTTGCCCCGAGCTCTTGTAACTGGATTTCTTTGTTCCCAGGATGGTTGGCTCACCTGAGGCCTCTTGGCTCATCTCTTGGGCTCGATCTGCATCTCAGTAACTGGGATGAGCTCAGCCTCCTTTGGGAAGTACCGTCTTCATCCCTTCTAGGTACCTTGTGGCATTGGAGGGCTCTATTCTCTTGCTCTCCGTCAGTTCAGGGAAGAACATTCCTGAAATCTGCCTCCCTGCTGCTGAGATTGCGGACCATCCCCTTTGGTTGCTAAATCGCCTGCTGATGTGCTTCTCCCATTCGGCAGGCACCCCACTGGATCGTCTAACCCATGTTCTGTAGTTACAATTGCTGGGTACTGTCATCTACCCGTATGTTGGCTCATATCCCCTGAGAAACACAGGATAAAGTGTACAAGGATTTCATGAGGGGGATGTGCCTGAGTGCAACGAACTACGATGGGAAATGGAGAAGGCCAAGAGGCCATTCAGATCGCGAGGCACAATGTCACAGTGAAGGAGAGAAGGGGAGAAGGTGGAAGCTCCTAGGCTGCCCTGTCGTCTTAGGAAGGTGCGGGAACGCTGTCGTCCGAGTCTGTCCACCAAAGTCACCCATCGAAGGGGTACTGTGTGACTCGGGAAGGGGCCTGCCTTAGTATCTCCTCGTCCTTTAGTCAGTGGAAGGGTATGGCCTACGGGAGGGGACCTTCGGCGTGAACCCCACAAGTGACTGCACACTGCAGCAGCTGGGCCCCTCATCCGTTCATGCGCCCCTCGGTCACTGGTCTGCCAGGCGCATGCTCGTGACCTTCACAACCCGTCAGGCTGCAGTTTCCTCCGGCGCCTGTAGTTATGCTTAGAGCCCGGAGCTAGACCCACCCCGCAAGCACGGTGTTTTATGTCCGGGTCCCAGTGTCTCCCAGCCTGCTCCATCCGGCCAGAGTCAAAGGCCAGCCAGGCCAGGCCTTGTCACGGGCAGTTGTTTCATGTGTCAATTCCTTCCTGGCGTTTCTCAGGGAATCTATGTGTGTCTCTCGAACCCTAATCTAAGAAAAAGATCGTTAACACGTGAAGGAAATGAGAACAGGTGTTATAGTCCTCCTCCAAGAATTAAAATTCAATAATCAACACAGAGACATAACTGGTCTAGTGAAAGGCACTGACACAAAGTCAAAAGTAAGAGCAGGAAACTCTGATGCATGCATGGAGTCAAAGGACAAGGTCAGCATTTCCGGAACCAGGACTGGAGCACAGGGAAGTGGTTGTGAGCGAACTGGTCAGCCTTGTTTTATAGCTGTTCCCATGTTATAGATGTGTGCTCTTTGTAAATAAAATATATAGAAATAAGTTTACATGTGTAGTATGTTTTATACAAATCATACGATTGGTGTTCAAGAAATGACGAGTTTTCAGAGCAAAGTAAGTACTTTAATTGGCGACTTCCACGTGTGACTCTGGGTAATAGTGTTGTTAACCTTATAAGGAGAGCTGAATGTGAGGTTCTTTAGATAGTACCCAGTAACATTTGTCAGCATTTTCCAGTGTTTGAATATTTGTTAGAAGCCACAATTCTTTTTAAATAATACTGATCTGAAAATTCTTCATTTATTAAACAATGTATAATATCTATAATAGTTGAATAAAATGCTTGGAGAATGCTGGAAGTAACTTAACAATAACGCATAATAGAGGATGGCTTAGGAAATTCCCCAGAATTCTAATGTCTCATTCCAAGTCCTGAAGATTGGAAACACTGAGAGGTAAAGCTTGGGAATTCTCCAGAACTGAGCAGGGAAACGTCGATGACTAACTTGAGCATGCTGCTTTCTCCTTATCCAATCAGAATTCAACCCCCCTTAGCCAAGCAGAACTTTAATTTCACTGCCCCGTGCACCTAATTTAACTGCTTGCTACATTACAATAAGGAAAACAATCATGTCATATGGGCTTCAGTAGTGAATCTTTCCATTTTAGAAAAAGATAATACAGTTTACTTTTAAATTGTCTTCGATAGGGTTTGGCAAGTACACGGCTAACATGGAAAGAGATGCTACAATTTAAGAAAAAAAGAAAATCATGTCATTTTACCCATGACATTGCTGCCAAAGTTTGCATACACTTGACCTTTGTCGAATGCGTCATCTCTCCAAAGCACTGTCCCTGATTTTACTCCATGTCCATAAACTGAGTGGCTTAAACGACAGACATTTATTTCGCGTAGTTCTGGAGGCTGGATGGTGCAACATCAAGGCGCCAGCCAGTTCGGGGCTTGGGGAAGGCTCTTTTGCTGGCTAGCATCTTGCTGTGTCTTCACATGGCAGAGAGACAGACAAGCTCTCTGGTGTCTCTTGTGAAAGCACTTTTTCCATGCTGAGGGTCCCACCCTCATGACCTCATCCAACCCTAATTACCTCAATTACCTCTCTTCTCAAATACCATCACACCCGGGGTGAAGGACACAAATGTTCAGTGCATGACTGGCCCGGGATNTCTCGCTCTTTTGCTTGGTGCTCTTTATGCCCCTGTGGCCACCAGTCCCTTAGTGTCCTCATGGGGCCCCTCTCTGGAATCTAGGCAGGGAGGGAAGGGGACGGTTCACTCCCATGTGTCGAGGGCAGACCACACGCAGGGGCTCCACAAACATCATCAACGCTCATCCTTTCAATGTCCCTGGTGGGAGCTCTCCTCTGTTTTATAGAAGAGACACACTGGGAGTTCAAACAGTTCCAGTAATTCCTATGCCCCTGTCACACAAACAAGAAGGAACAGACCTAGTTTTTAAAAGGTAGAATTCACACACCATAAAATTCACCCTTTTAGAGTATACAGTTGTGGGGCTTTTTTTGG
>NW_027529545.1:905641-907122 GCF_008692635.1 Crocuta crocuta
TTCTGGAGCCTTTCCTCACCCCTTTCCCCCCCAAACCCCATCCCCAGTAGCAGTCACTCCTCATTGCCCTCTACCCCAAGCCCCTGGAAATTGCTGATCTGCTTTCTGTCTCTATAGAATTGCCTATTCTGGACATTTCCTCTAAGTGGAGTTATACGGTATGTTGTCTTTTGTGCCTGGTGTCTTTCACTTAGGGTAGTATTTGCAAGGTTCATCCAAGCTGTAGCATGAATCACTACTTCATTCTTCTTCATGGCTGAATAATATTCCATTGTGTGGATCCACCGTATTTTATTTATCCATTCATCAGCTGATAGACATTTGGGTTGTTTCTACTTTTTGACTCTAATGAATAGTGCTGCTAATAACATTCATGTATAAGTTTCGGTGTTGGATATAATTTTCTTGGGTATAGACCACAGAGTTGAACCGCTGGGTCATATTGCAATGCTCTCTTTAACTTCCTGAGGAACTGCCAATAGATCTAGTTTTGAATTGCCTAGTTTGGGTCTAACTTCTTCCCACCACATCGAACAATTGTCACAATTTCTCTCACCCTTTGCTACATAGTCTAAGTACCTGGGGGCCTGTAAAAAATATACTGAATCGCAAGTATCCTCCTATAGGAGATTCTGACTTAATTTGTCTGGGGTGGGGCTCAGACACTGAGCTTTACTTAAAGTTGAGTGGATGGAAGCCGGGGTTGAGAATGCTCACGTTACGCTTTACATATTCTAAGTCTGTGGACCTTTTGGTTGAGGGTCAGCCTCCCTACCATTGATAAAGAGAAACAACTGGCTAAACCAGTCTGGGAAACTGTTGCTTCTCTTTTAGCCACATCATGCTTTAAGAAAGTGAGGACGCATGGATCTGTGAGAGATGATCAGGTGCGTCTCGGAAGCATGGTGAGACCACGGCAGGGCAGCAGGCCCCTTGGGGCCCAGTGCGCATCCACGGCTGGAAGCAAATATCCCTTTCTCGAGCTCTAGGATGACGGTGCAGTCTGCTAACCTCACAGTAGCACTCTGACATAGTGGTGGCCACGGTGCCCATTTTACAGGCGAAAACGCTGAAGCTTTAAGAGTCTGAGCACGTCGTCCAAGGCTCTCAAGTGGTAGACCTGGGATCTGAATGGAGGGCATCTGGCTGTGGAGTCCTTACTCTTAACTGCTCTGTGACGTTGACTCTGTTCTAATAAACGTTAACAATGACAAGAGATATCTCTTCACCTTAATCACTGCAAAAATGTCACCAAACACAGTACTCTATATGACTCAAACCTAAGCACTGGTGAGAAATGAACCAAAGCATTTGGAATTTGGCGACAGGCACTAAGAAAATAAATACTGGTATCAGAAAGTTTCAGACATTCTAGATTCCAAACTTGTGTACCTGACCCTAGGGCACAAGTTGTTTTTACTCTGTACCCATGATGGACATGTTTAATGTTTCTCTTCTGCTCTGAGGATGGGGTTCTGATA
>NW_027529545.1:907383-909315 GCF_008692635.1 Crocuta crocuta
TGAAAAGCTTGCTAAAAAGTGGACCCGCACAGTGCAGCCTGGGCTGCGGCCTCCTTCCACCAACTGAACCGTATCAGTTTCAAAACTGTCTCTCTCAGTAGCCTCTGGTTTTATTTAATTTACTGCACTTGGAATTTGATAAGTTCCTGGCGAGCTTTTGCATTCTTTCGCATCCTCGTAATTCACATATTATCTTTCAGCTTTCAGTTCTTTGAATCTTCTGGTTACTCCTGGAGAAAAGCTGCTTTAGCGTTTTATCCAGCTAATGCCTCAAAAACGTAGTCAGAGTCAAACACAGGGATATATTCTTACTCAGAAATGTTATGTGGTCCAGACACTCTTCAATGTCTGACATTTGGGAGGTCCAATTTTTCTCATGGGCCCCACCAGGGATCTACAGATGAAAGAGTGTCCCAACCCTACAAAAACTCATATTTTTGTGGGAAGGACACACAATGGCCAGTTACAAAATAATATAAGCACTCCAACAGGCATATACGTGGTGTTGCCTGTGCCCATGACTGAGGCAGCTCGCACAGACTATGGAAGCTTTTAACTGGAGCTTATGGGACGTGATACATAAGGAAGAGGGACAGCCATACTCCGGGAGATGGGAGGGCATCCCCGAGGTATCAGCTGTGGGAGTACATGTGACCTGAGCAGAGATTTGGGGGCATGGTGAAGAGATTTATAAAATGGCTGATCTTTATTTAGACTTTAAAAAATTTGTTTAAATGTTTTATTTATTTCTGAGAGAGAGAGAGAGAGAGAGAGAGAGAAAGGCAGCGTGAGCAGGGGAGGGTCAGAGAGAGAGGGAGATACAGAATCCAAAGCAGGCTCCAGGCTCTGAGCTGGCTGTCAGCCCAGAGCCCAACGCAGGGCTCGAACCCACAAACAGCGAGATCATGACCTGAGCTGAAGTCGGACGCTTAACCGACTGAGCCACCCAGGTGCCCCATCTTTATTTAGTCTTAATACATGCCGTGTGTAGTTCTTCCTGTTTAATGACTCCTGATAACCCTCACGGTGCTTGAGAGGCAGGTCTTACTATTTATCCAGTTTAGAGATGAGGAAACTGAGGCAGAGAACGGTCACAGTGCTCAATAAGGGATGCAGCTGGGATTCATACCCAGGTAACCTGGCATCAGAGTCCACAGCTTAATTCTCCCAGGCTGGTGTGCAAAGTAATGTGTCAGATCCTGAATGACTGACAGTTCATCCCACTCATTTGTTCATTTGTTCACTCATTTGTTCAACACATATTCACAGAATGCTGCCATATGCCAGGCATGCCGACAGCCTTGAAGACAAAAGAGAGAAGGACCTTAAAGTCTACCCTTAAGGTGATGGTGTGACAGGGCAGAGGGCAGGCTGCCATTTCATGGAATAATAAGACACTCCCGTCTGGATGCTGGAGTCCAACAGGACGAAATGCTATAAAAAACAGGAGCTACTCCAGCAAATAATTCAGTCAAAATTATGAAAAGAGAGTTGAGGCTCAGCAATGGACCTTATAAAGGTAACTCCCATAACGCAGAAGTAGGTAGAGACTGGTAAAGAACACATTGTTGCACACAAAACAGGAGGAATACAGTCCAGGAAGAGTTGATGCCAACATAAAAGATGACAGTTTGACATAAAGGGTTAAATAGAGCAGACGGCAAGGCAGCCTCATTGGGCTGGTAGGTGGTGCCTGACGCACCATGAACATCACCTGGGTCTCTATCCCAATCCATCATGGCTTCTCCTGGAACATTCAAAGATGCTGCCAGTGCATAGAAGCACCTGGAGGGGCAGCCTTAAGAATCTCTCCCGCTGACCCAGAGAAGCACTGACCTAAAGAAATATAATTCTTTCAGAAAATCACCTAATTAGTCTCAAGTGATAATGACTTCAGCAGACAGGGCATAAGACACAAGATCTCATCTTCTC
>NW_027529545.1:909379-910187 GCF_008692635.1 Crocuta crocuta
CTGCTTCACTAAAGGTAGAAGCTTTTCTCCAGGAAGTTAAGGCACCTCGTGCTGGTGTAACCGAGTTTCCCTGGGTCGATTCCCCATGCATCCTGCTCTTTCCGTTCTTCCTCTTAGAGAGATGTGAGTACGTTCAGCTACATGAGTGCTACGTACGCATCAACATGGCCGGGTAGTTTGCTCTGAGACCCACCTCTGAAATGAACTGATCGTCCANCACCTCTTCTTATTTGAGGGACGAGCTTGGGAAAACTCACAAATGTATGAAATGCAGATTTTTAAAGCTGTGTTTCAGATTATTATTTTGAGAAAGAAATGTCGATGATTTTAACCTTCCAAAGGAAGGGGAAAAGAAAGGGCCATGATTGCTTTCCTAACATGGTGCTCTTAGGGGAATGTGATGGATATTGATTTGCTAGTGCATTTACCCATTAATAATAAGTTTTGAGAAAGTATGAGTAAGGAATAATAACTTAAAGGAGTAAGTTAGGGGAGACTGGGTGGTTCAGTTGGTTAGGCATCAGACATCGGCTCAGGGCATGATCTTGCAGTTCGGGGGTTCAAGCCCCATGTCGGGCTCCGTGCTGACAGCTCAGAGCCTGGAGCCTGCTTTGGATTCTCTCTCCCTCTCTCTCTGCCCCTCCCCCACTCACACTCTCTGTCTCTCAAAAATAAATACACATTAAAAATTTTTTTAAGAAAGGAATAAGTTAAACTTTTAAAACTTACATTTACAAGTATCCTACTGTTTCTTCTATTTAAATAAAAGCATATTTATTCCAGTCCCCTCCAACCCCTCCATCCCTTA
>NW_027529545.1:910197-915747 GCF_008692635.1 Crocuta crocuta
CCACCAAAGAAGTGGAGAATGACTTCTCTATTCCTATGTGTTTCTGCTACTCCAATTCCTTTATCTCACTATAAAACCCGTCCACACGAACACTTCCCAAACACAAAACAAGTCAGCTCTACTTTCAGGTTGAATCTCATTTCTTTGCAGTGCTCCTTCCCCACCCCCCACACTCATGTGAGGACTCTCCTCTAATTAGGCGCGTGCATCAGTTCAAGGCTGGCTTCTTGGACTAGCTCATGGCTATGCTCTTTCCTGGTGGGTCCTTAGGTCGCTAAAATTTGAGTGAAAACACTGTCTACAACTTCATTCCGCAGCACAAATATTAACCTGTTGTCAGCTATTATTTGCAGGCAGCAGTATTTTCTAGTATCAACAAGCCTGTCTGCGTCTGGTACAGTGCCAAAAAAAAAAAAGCAGAATACACAATTAAAGCACTGCGTTTCCGCTCCTTCGAGTCCGGGCCGGTAAATAGAGTGTGTCTCCACGTGTGTGCTGTGGACCCTTTAAGTATACAAATGTCACTTAGTCATCTTGCACTTCTATAATTGTGCTCCCTGAGTGTGTTTCTTCCCTCAGTGATAATGGTAGGCTAGGGTGATGGATCGGTTTGTAAGTGCATCCACTCTGCAGCCGGAGACCCCGCTGGCCACATTTGAGTAATTATGGGGTAGAGAGAGGAATAAGTCAAAGTTTGAAAATCACTTTCAAAACAAGCAGTTATTTCTCCAATCACCCAATCCTTCTCCAGATACTGCTCCATTCCTCGACTTCTTTTTACAACACGAGTCCTTCTGAGTTTTGTCTCTATTTCCTGCTTCTAATTTCCTGCCTCCCAATCTTAAGAATTTCCTCCGATCAAGCTTTTGTGGGCACCACCCACCGAGGCTGCTCTAACTGAGGTTTCCCTCACTTTTCAGACCCCATCATGCCTGGCTCACTGGCACCATGCTACAGGGCTCATCCCTCTGGCCTCCTTGAAACATTTTCTATACCTGGTGGCCAGGACACCACACTATTCTGACTCTCCTTCTGCCCCTCTGGATGCTTCTTCTCTGTCTCCTTTGTTGGCCTCTTCTCCTCTCCCTGAATTTTATTTTTAAATTGGGTGAAATCCACATAATGTAGAACGATCCACTTTAAAGTGAACAACTCGGTGGCATTGAGTACAGCCACAATGCTGCACATCCGCCCCCTCTATCCGGTTCCAAAGCATTTCCATCATGCGACAGGGACACCTGTACCCCTGGAGCAGTCACTCTCGTTCCTCTTCTGCCTAGTCCCTGCCAACCATTAATCTGCTTTCTGTCTCTGTGGATTTAACTATTCTGGTCACGTGGTATAAACAGAACTCATACAATTGGTGACCTTTTTGTTTTGGCTTCTTTGACTTAGCATTGTGGTTTTCTTTTTTAATGTTTATTTATTTTTGAGAGAGAGAGAGAGGAAGAGAGAGAGAGAGAGAGAGAGAGAGCGCAAAGGGGGGAGGGGCAGAGAAAGAGGGAGACACAGAATCTGAAGCCGGCTCCAGGCTCTGAGCTGTCAGCACAGGGCCCGACACGGGGCTTGAACTCACGAACTGAGATCATGACCTGAGCCGAAGCTGGATGCTTAACCGACTGAGCCCCCCAGGTGCCCCAGCATAGTGTTTTGAAGTCTCTCCATGTTATAGCATGTCGGTACTTAATTTTTTAGGGCTTATTAATACTCCATTGTGTGGATAAATCACAACTTGTTTCATCTGCTGATGGACATTTGGGTTATTTACACCTTTTTTACTACTGTGTACCTGACCTTCTGTTATCAGAGTGTCCGGGGACTCAGTCCTCCTGTCTCTTCTCTCTTTTCCCCTTTCCCTATCACTCTTTAGTGGCTCTCTTCCAGTCATGTGACTTTATGTATGGTCTGTATGCAGTGCATCTCCAACTCGGACTTCTCTCCCTAACTCTGTACATTTATCCCTCAACTGCCTGCTCGACAACCATGGGTGGGTGTCTAATAGGCATGGCAAATGTCACATGCCCAATGCGGAGCTCTTAATATCTCCAACCTGCCCTTCACTGCCAATCCTGCTTCTTCTAGTCTTTGCATCTCGGGTAATGACAAGTCCATCCATTTCTACCCTTTGGCCAAAGAGCTTAGGGACGTCCTCAACTCCTCCCATATCCACATTTCATCCATCAGAAAATCAGATCACCTTCTCTCCTCACCTCCACTTTGATCATCTAGGTCCAAATGACCTGGTCCGGTCTCTCGTAGGTCATGACAGTGGTCCCCTGGCTGGTCTCTCAGCTTCTGCCAAACTGGGTTATAAAACACACACACACACACACACACACACACACACAACTCCCCAGGACTCTCCCTTTTTGAATGTTTTCACAAACTGTTGCTTGCATCTGATTATAATAAATTTCTTGGGAAAAAGCATAATGATCTTCCAGGAGAAGTTTAAATCTATCCATTATCATCTGGTGAGAACATTCTTAACTGAAATAAGTATGGAAGAAATGACTGATTTATTTGTTTTTTAAATGTTCTTGTGTTCTGGCTTTATTTTCTTCGTTTCCAACTCTTAAGGAGAAAAACATCAACATAAATTAAGTTTCTTAGGTCCACTCCAAGGGAAAGAAACAAGTTCTTCTTTGTGCAACTTCTAGGGTAATCTCCCTCCGCCCATTGTAATATATGGACTAACTCCCGATTCCCTGCCCAGGCTTCAATCCCACATATGCGAATTAATTTCATGTTGCCTAACAATTTAAAAGGGCAGTAAATTAACTCTGTTGAACCCCATTCACAAGCAGAAAACAGCATAGCAGTGTTAAAAACTTAAAGCAGGGTTCAATTAGCGTCAAACTATTTTTACTCCTCAAATATATAATTACACTAGTATTATTTTCAAGAAAACAAAATTCGTGATATGGCATCACTGTCAACTTATCTTGCTATAAGGCTGTCACTTTCAACTGGGGGCAGTTTTGCCCTCCTGGGGACATCTGGCAATGGGTGGAGACATTTTTGGTTGTCACAGTGGGGAAGGGTGTGCCACTGGCATCTAGTGGGCAAGGGCCGGGGGCACCGCTCACAGTCCTGCAATGCACAGGGCAGCCCCTCAAACGAAGAATCACCTGGTCCCGAATGTCAAGAGTGCCCTGTTTGAGACACTCTGATTGAGTTAAAATGTTTATTATTCCCTGCGACCATGGGGGTACAAATCCAATTTCAAAAGATGTAAACTGTATGAGTAGTTTTTTGGTTTTCAGACTTTGGTGACTTTCACTGAAGGCACAGCTTTTATGTTTTCATTTCTATGTGGGATAGCATATGTCACCTTTATCGTCACCCATGTGGAGCTAAACCAACTTCTGGAAATACTCTGAGAAAAACTCAGTAGCAACTAATTTCCGAAAACTCTGACCTGGCACCAAACCACTGCTCCAGGGATGAATATAAGAGCAAGAAGCAAAGGGCACCGCACATAGTAGGTGCTGACAGTATCTAGTGATTTACTGACTCTACTTCAGAATGTGTTTGCAATTCAAGTTTCTGGACAGTTTGTGAGTGTTTGCCTGTTGTCGTTAATCAACCTGATGTAGTATTCCAATCCTTTTGGACCCAGTAGGGTCCCACGATTTCTATAAAGGAAGGTGGGGGTGTGAGATGACTTAGACTTTATTCCAAAACATTCGAGTCAATGTCTTTTGGTTACAAGTGGAGGCATAGGCATAATAGGCATAGCTCTGTAACCACCGGCGGCATCTGAAATCAGAAATCCCGCATGTATTGTATTTTCTGCTTTAAGAGGCTAGCAAACCCATTATTAGCTTCCAGAACATAACTACTTGAAGGACTAATGGATATCTAGAGCAACCACCCCTCTTTTATTACAAATGAGGAAAGAGAAGCTCCCAGAGGTCATAAGACTTTTCCAAGGCCACAGAGCTGGTTAGTGGCCAATCCGGAACAAAAGCTCTTCTCTTCTGTCGGAGCTCTCTGGGGTCTTCCCAAGGGACCAATCTTTCTTTGCCTGACTTGCTTGGACTCAGACTTTCCAAAATTGCTGCATGAAGTTGTGTTGCCTAATTTATTATAAACTTGATATAAGTCCCTGAGCAAGTTATGTATTCCCGTTCCTTTGATCTAAAGTTAAAATTCTTCCACTAGTCTTCCAGTACAATTCTTCTTTACAGTGAGCTGAAAATTATTATCATACAGCCTTACTAAATGTAATATATGATACTTAATATGTAATAACTGTGCCGTTAATGACTTTTTTTTTTCCATAGCAGCTTTTGAAGAGTTATATCACTTTGGGGACAATTCTTTTTTCCCCTCAGAATATCAACTTTTCACCCCAAAACACACTACATAAATAAACTATAAGAAGTGATATGTCAACATTATTGGTTTAGGTGATGACCTACTCACCAATTTACTTTGACGCAACAATCGTTAGTCAGAGAGTACAATAATATGGAATCGATTTCATGGATACCATGTTCAAATAAACCTAAAGAATCTTGCTTGGTCCTTATACCAACCAAGAGGGATGGACAGGTTGGTGGCTATTGGCCACACGTGCCATTTCCACATTTTTTAAAAATGTTTTTTTATTTATTTCTGAGAGAGAGACAGAGACAGCATGAGCAGGGGAGGGTCAGAGAGAGAGGGAGACACAGAATCTGAAGACAGGCTCCAAGCTCTGAGCTAGCTGTCAGCACAGAGCCCGATGCGGGGCTCAAATCCACTAACCGTGAGATCATGACGTGATCCAAAGTCGGACGATTAAATGACTGAGCCACCCAGGCGTCCCTCCACATTTTGAAACACAATCATATTTAACCTTAATATTCCTCTAAAAGTATATTTCCATGCCACAACTTTATTTGTACATTTAGTACGAGTATAACCAACTATAAGCCTCAAAAGATTGAAAAACTGGTATGGAAAATGAGTCAGAAAAAAAAATAACGACAAACCTCCCTAACATATGTTTGGTAAAAAGTCTACTTACGTATTCATCTATTTAGTATCTATTTCATCTTATTACTGAAAACGCTTTCATTAAATGATTTCTGGAAGCGAATTAAAGTAGTTGAGCACAGAACAGAGTTGAAAGTGATTTGGGATTTTTATTATTACCATGCCAAGTAGTCAAGTGCCCTCCACACTTAAAATTGTACAAGTCACCTTTCCCTGTTTCCCAATAGAACTAATTATTAGAACATTTGATTCCAGATTTTCTCTTTGCCTCTCTTCTCTTTATATCTTTTCCTGCCAGACAAATACTGAAGTGTTGTAACAGACACTTCAAATGCAATGAAAACCAAATAATTCTATGTTCGAATGGAAATGGAAATATTTCATCCTGAATTATCTTTACAAGATGATTCCAGCTTTTACATATGAAAATAACAGTTGAGATTTTTATCTGTGACTTTCTCAGGAGCTCCATTTTCAGACTCTGTGGTCTATTTTAAACACACCATATGGATCATGTACTCTAAGAACTACTCAGGAAAGGAAAAAAAAAAAAACCCTATGCAA
>NW_027529545.1:915778-924277 GCF_008692635.1 Crocuta crocuta
CTATGCAAACACAAACCACCCAGTTCTAAAGTCCCAGCTGGCACTTCTGTTACCCATCAGTGCTCTTTTCTGTTTATGTTTCTTACACCCACATGTATATATGTTTGCAGTTGGAATCCTTCACCTTTGTCTCTTAAAAATTCCTTGAGCAACAGGGCGGCTGAAAATGGTACTTTGCTCCGTTTCCGTGGGTCAGCATTCAGCCCAGCAGTGTGAACAAGGCCAAGGTGCAGGCAGGAGGCTGCCAGGAGAATGCATGGTCCAGAATCTTCTCCCCCTCTTCCTTTCAAATTTGCTTGTCTGGTGTTCCAGTCCCTCGAGGCTCAACTTTTTGCTTTTGCACCACCCAATCTGATGAGGCAGCATTTCCCAAAAGCCATATGCCTTACAGGCTGGTGAACAGAGTCCTGTGGAGAGAAGAGTNCAAAGCGCGAGTCTCAAGTAGGACATCCAGGCCTCCCACGTGGCTGCTGGAGAGGCTATTTTTAAATGAGCGGAGCTCTTGGTACATGTCAGGACCCACCGCACAAGTGGTTGCCTATTTCAGCCCTGATAATGTGCTCCCCTGTGACACGGTCACATTGTCACACATCTAGGAGTGACAGCAATGATTTCAGGGATGATGAGACACGAGAGGCAATGCGGAAAGTAGATAGCACATTTTAAGTGGATCATTTAGGGTTTATGAATTACAAATAGTAGCAATCTCTTTTGTCTTTTTGTCCCCCCTACGCAGGGATTACTGTGAGAGCGGGACCAGCTCGTCCCTGATTGTAGCTCTGGGCTCTACGAATACAAGGTCTGGCACATTTGTGCACTCACTGAATATTTGCAGAGTGACTCAGTGATTCAAAGATGACTAAATTTAGACATTCTGTTTAGTTTTCATATTTCTCCCTTCCCTTCTGCACTGCCAATCCCCATTTTTTTCATTAAAAGATTTTTTTAATGTTGTATTTATTTCTGAGAGAGAGAGAGACAGCACGAGCAAAGGGAGGGTCAGAGAGAGAGGGAGACACAGAATCCGAAGCAGGCTCCAGGCTCTGAGCTGTCAGCACAGAGCCCGACGCGGGGCTTGAACTCATGAACTGTGAGATCATGACCTGAGCCGAAGTCGGAGGCATAACTGACTGAGCCACCCAGGTGCCCTCTGCAATCCCCATTTTCAGAGACGATCATGGGAATCTGTAGATAGGGGAATCATGGAGGACACCCCATTGTTTGTCCCCAGTCTGCAAGCTACTACATTGGAAAGATCAGCTCTGTGGTATTTGAAAAGTCTAGTAAAACTGGTTGCAAGGCATACTTACTACTGTGTCCCACAGCTCCGTGGCATTCAAGGCTAAAGAAATCATTGTCAATCACATATTCTATCTTGTGCAACCATCTAAAAGGCACTCGAGGGATGGTGGCCATTTCCCTGGAAGTGTCAAGTTCAACCAAACTTTGCCCTAAACACTTGGGCAAAACCACCAAAGAAGATTGTTCTTGCTGTATAAGTAGATGACGGACATTCTGTAGAATCTTAGTTCCATTCTCTTCTTTGAAAAATACACAACTATATTTGTATGCATGTGTGTGTATTTATATAGAGTGTGTGCGCGCGTGTGCGTGTGTTAACATCATCTTCCTAATTATACAGGTTCAAGACATTAGCCATTTTCATGTCCTCCTTCTCCTGTGAATTCTGTTCATTTAATTAGCCACTGAACCAGATTCATGCCATTCCTGGAATGACACATGCATTGGATCCTCTCCAAATTTCTACCTTTTAGCTCTTGCCTTCCTTCTCTTTCATGTAGACTGTACAGTAGGCTCAAAATCAGTAGAGAGATATTTCCCAATGCTCCATCCAGTGTTGCATTTGTATGGCCCATTATAACTGCTAAAATGTCTTCCAATATATTTTTTAATGCTTGTAACAACTTGTGGACCAGGCACTGTGGCCTCTGGGTGCATGGAAGGTCACAGTGGGTGGTAAACAGTTAGCTCAGTGCCCCACCGCCAGTAATTTATTTGTCAACAAATAATGCTTCCCCTCACCCCACGGATCTCAGATATTTTTTAAACACAATTAAAAAAATTTTTTGAAAGACTGCTAAATGGGAACTTACTAGACAGGAAAAAAGAAATTTGTCTTTATATATCATGAATAAAGTCCTTAACTATTAAAACCTTAAGATAAGTATTTGCCAATCAAAATTAAATACAGTCTACTTAAAACTAGTTAATTTACACTATGAAAAAATGATGAGATACTTTTTTGTTAATTCTGAAAGGCAGGTGAAAAGAAGCGTATTGCCATAAAGGGGTTCAGATAGTCCCTAACTGTTGGGATCTGGGGAACTCGCCAAGTAGAACTATTTGCTGGGTGCAGACAGTGTATTTGTCTACGCTTTCCTCCCAGCAGATGACTCTTACCAGTATCCCCAACCTGCCCATCCGTGCCCGGCCTCCAAGTCCCAGCTCATACACCACCCCCAGCCCCAAGCCTTCTCTGCTACCCTGGTTGTTGCTCACAACTCTCTCAGGGCATTCATCAGATTCTAGTCTGTATCATGGTTCTCTAGATACATGTCCTCCACCCTGAGAGAATCATTCATTCATTCATTCACTGATTCAACAAATAGCCTTTCAGCATAGCTACCATGCCAAGCATGATTCCGGGCTCTGAACACTGACAGAGTAATAAGAAATAAATTCCGCCTCAAGAGAACAATCTCGTGTAAGCATCTACCATCTCTGTTAGGCCACATGTACCGACGAGTAGTGCTGCAGCAGCTGGTCCAGCGTGTCTGAGTACGGACTCCAGTTTCCAGAGTGCTGTTTACTCCTCCACCTCTCTAGTGTAGCCCGACACTGTAAATCCATCCTAGAGAAATCTTGGCATTTCAGCCTTGCATTTAGCGTCTAAGAGTTGCCTGCACTTCAAACAGAACGGTGCTTCAATTGAGAAAGCGGTGTCCCTGACATGAGCCCTGCATTCCATGAACCAAAGTGTTGTTTAGACACACCATTTCTCCCTGAACTCTTCTCTTAATTAATTACATAGCTCAGAGTAGTAAGAGTAGTGGAGAAATCTGTCACAGCCAGAGTTCTTTCCTACTGATGAACTAATTAGAACTTTTTGTTAATATTTATGTTTATATATAAGAGTGAGTTCACTTTGCAAAGGGTACTGAGTTCAGTAGTGATGGGAAGGGTCCATGGCATCCTTGAACAATTAGGAACAATTGTTCCAATGCTTTGGTGCTAATTTTAATTGTCAGTTTATCACTTATATAATAAACTTTTCTCAGAGCCTCTTTCCACAACCGGTATAAATAAACACACTAAGGAAAACAAAGAGAAACTAAGGGAACAAAGAGAACACAAATTCCAGAACTTTCCGTAGATCCTAGAAATTATAGACTCCATTATTACTTTATGCATTGGCCAATTCTCTCAAAGATTTGAGACAGTTTGCCAGTAAGTACAAAAATTCCAAATAAAAATAGGAAATTGAGGCCATGGAAGGAAGTAGAAAGAAAATGTACACTCATATATTTGATGGAACTAAACTAGTGGAATTCTGAGCTTCCTGTTGGCTAAGGCAAAAAGAGAATAATGACTAGTAATGGAGTTCTCTGTAGCAGAATGGACCACATAGATATGTCTTCTTGGTTGAACTGCTCAATTGGAGACTGGATGGTAGTGTACTCATCTTTGCCTTCCAGTTTGTTAAACTGGATCTACCTTTCCAAGTGGAGATCTCGGCTCCATTAAATTTTACTAAGTTTCCTCTATAACTGAAGATAGTATTATGTTATTGGCTTATAACTAGGATGCCTGCCTTCCCTCCTGACTCCCTGTAATACATTCCTCAGAGGTAAGTTAGAGTGACTACCCATGAACGTATCAAGGCCTTTCTCTGTCATGCTTGCCATCCTTCCAAGGTTTCGGTCACATTTAACATAGTCTAGACTCCAGTATTCTGGCACTCATGGCCCTACAAGGTCTGCTCGCTACCTCAGCTCCCACTTCCCTTCCCCTCTGCCAGTTCTGCTTGAGGCACTGTGGTCATCAATTTCTGGAACACACCCAGCTCATTTCCTCCTCTGGGTCTTAGCTCTTGCTGTTCCCTCTGCCTGGAAAGCTCTTGCCCCTGATTTTCACATACTTGCATCTCCGTTCATTCACATGTCATGCCAATGTTAAATTCTCAGGAAGCACTTATGTAATCATCACAGAACCAGTTCNCCTCTCCCTGCTCACGCTCTGTCTCTCCCCCTCTCTCAAAAATAAACAAACATTAAAAAAATAAATTGAAAAAACAAAGTCTTTTAAAAAACCACATCACTAGGTCTTACTTTCTTCACCACATCTTCCATCCTAAGTAATCTTGGTGCCTGCCTTTGTTTGTTTGTCTGTGTCACCGCATTAGCATGGAAACCTACAGAGGAAGCCTATGTATCTTGCTTCTCTATCCATACTCAAAGCTCAGAACCATGCATGACACACGGTGTGATGAACGAATCAATAAGTGGAAAGTAGCACACTTTAAGTTGATTTTATTATAACATGTATAAAATATAAGAGAAATATAAATATATCATAGCTAATTCCCTTCTAAAACTATCTAAAGTCCAAATCAGTATATTCACCTAATACGGGAGTGAGCAAGCTTTTCTGTAAGGAGCAGAGAATAAATATTTTAGGTTTTATGGAACCTACAGTCTGTGTCAACTCGTCAACTATGTCCTTATAATATGAAAGCCACCATACATAGTACATCAGTAAGTGGGTGTGGCTGTGATCCCTTAAGACTTTATTTAAAGAAATAGGCAGCTGTTAACATCCTACTCAATGCTGAAAAATTGAGAGCTCTTCCTCTAAGATCAGGAATAAGACAATGATGTCCACTCTTAACCACGTTTACTCAACGTAGCAGTGGAAGTCCTAGCCACAGCAATCGGACAACAAAAAGAAATGAGGCATCTATATTGGTAAAGAAGAAGTTAAACTGTCACTATTTGCAGATGATGTGATACTATACATAGAAAATCCTAAAGATGCCACCAAAAGCCTACAAGAAGCAATAAATGAATTCAATAAAGTGGCAGGGTATAAAATCAATTCCCAGAAATTGGTAGCATTTCTATAAACTAATAACAAAGCAGCAGGAAGAGAAATTAAGAAGACAATAGCATTTACAATTGCACCAGAAAGAACAAAATACCTAGAAATATACTTAACCAAAGAGGTAAAAGACCTGTACTCCAAAAACTATAAAAACATTGATGAGTGAAATGGAAGATGACAACAAACAATGGAAAGATAGTCCATGCTCATGGATTGGAAGAATATTGTTAAAATGTCCATATTATCCAAAGCAATCTACAGATTAAATGCCATCTCTATCAAAATACCATCAGCATTTTTCACAAAACTAGAACAAATTAAGCCTAAAATGTGTATGGAACCACAGAAGACCCCAAATAGCCAAAGCTATCTTGTGAAAGAAGAATAAACCTAGAAGTATCACAATTCCAGATTTCAAGATATACTACATGGCTGTAGTAATCAAAACAGTATGGCACTGGCACAAAAAGAGACACATAGGTTAATGGAATATAATAGAGAACCCAGAAATAAACGCATGCTTATACGGTCAATTAATCTATGATAAAGGAGGCAAGAATTTACAATAGAGAAAAGACAGCCTCTTCAGGAAACCTGGTGCTGGGAAAATTGGACAGCTACATCCGAAAGAATGAAACTGGATCACTTTCTTACACCATGCACAAAAATAAACTCAAAATGGATTCAAGATTTACATGTGAGACCTGAAGCCATTAAATTCCTAGAAGAGAACACAGGCAGTAATTTCTCTGAGATTAGACATGGCGACATTTTTCTAGATATGTCTTCTAAGGCAAGAAAAGCAAAAGCAAAAAATAAACTATTGGGACTACATCAAAATAAAAAAAAATTTTGCACAGTGAAGGAAACCATCGACAAAACAAAACAAAAACAACTAATAAATAGGAGAAGATACTTGCAAATGATATACTTGATAAGGGGTTAATGTCCAAAATATATAAAGAACTTATACAACTCAACACCAAAAACAAACAAAAAACCCAAATAATCCAATTAAAAAATGGGTAAAAGACATTTCTCCAAAGAAGACATATTGATGGCCAACAGACACATGAAAAGATGTTCAACATCACTCATCATCAGGGAAATGCAAATCAAAACCACAGTGAGATATCACTTTGTACCTGTTAGAATGGCTAAAATCAAAATGACAAGAAATAACAAGTGCCGGTGAGGACATGGAGAAAAAGGAACCCTTGTACACTCTTGGTGGGAATGTAAATTAGTTTAATCACTGTGGAAACAGTCTGGAGGTTCCTCAAAACATTAAAAACAGAAATGCCATATGATCCAATAATGCCACCACTGGGTATTTACCCAAAGAAAAATACTAAGTCAAAAAGATATATGCAACCCTATGTCTATTGCAGTATTATTTACAATAGCCAAGATATGGAAACAACCTAAGTATCTATCAATAGACAAATGCATAAGGAAAATGTGGTATATACACACAATGGAATATTACAGTCATTAAAAGGATGAGATCATGCCTTTGAAAGAACATGGATGGGGGCACCTGGGTGGCTCTGTCAGTTAGATGTCCGACTTCAGCTCATGTCATGATCTCACAGTCTGTGGGTTCGAGCTGTGTTTCCAGATATGTGCTGACATCTCAGAGCCTGGAGCCTGCTTTGGATTCTGTCTCTCACTCTCTCTTTGCCCGTCTCCTGCTTGTTTCTCATTCTGTTTCTCTCTCTCTCAAAATGATAACTAAGCATTAAAATGTTTTTTAAAAAGAAAGAACATGGATGGATCTAGAGGGCATTACGCTAAGTGAAATAAGTCAAACTGAAAAAGACAAATACCATATGACTCCAGTCATACATGGAATCTAAAAAAAAAAAAACCCAAATGAATGAATAAAAAAACAAAAAAATGAATAAACAATCAAAATGCCAAATCAGACTTATAAATACAGAGAACAAACTGGTGGTTGCTAGACAGGAAAGAAGTGAGGGGAATGGGCAAAATGGGTGAAGGGTAGAGGGAGCTACAGGCTTCCAGTGATGATGGGATGAGTAATTCATGGGAATGGAAAGCAGAGCCTAAGGAATACAGTCAAGAGCAGTGTAATAGCGATGTAAGGGGATGGATGGTAGCTGTACTTGTGATGGACACAGCATAATGTATAAACTTGTCAAATCACTCAGTTCTACACCTGATCCTAATGTAACATCGTGAGTCCACTAAACTCAAATAAAAATTTAAAAATTGGCGGCTGTTGGATTTGGCCCACAAGCTATAGTTCACCAAGTGCAGTGTAACATGTAGATCACAATTAGTACTGGGAAAATGACAGTTGCTGTTAAAAGTGGAAACAAACAGAAGAATTCAATGATAAAAAAAAATCCAGAAACACTACAGTAAAAATGCTGATGTCTAGAAAAAAAAAAATGAAACCAAGAAGTAACCAATGGTCGATGGCCACATTATAGTTCAGGCCATGCTTGCAGGCTTCACTCCATGGTTGTGAAGAGATGACCCTCTCTTTAGAAGACGCTGATGAGCTCACACTTGGAAAAATGTAGACAGGTCCAGGCACTTAATTATGGAGAAAATGGAAAAAAATGTCCACAAATTGGAAAGCTGTCATAGTCACTGGCGTGTGTTCAGAGGCACACAGCCAGAAAGAAGGCTTGGAAGCTAATGGTTGGAGAATGATTAAAAAGACCCCAAGATATGTAACAAAGTAAGATAAATGAAGACTGCAGAGGACATGTAAAAATATTCATGTAAGAACACTGCAAATACTGTAGAAAGAAAAGAATATGCTATTCATCTATCTGGAGATTTGAAAACACGAAGTAGAATGAAATTTGGAAAATACTATTTAAGCTATATTTCGCCTACCGAGTTTAGAATAAAAATATTAACATCCATGTGTTTAAAATCTCTTCCAGTGATTCCCAAAAGTGTTTCCAAAGATTTAGGTATTTGCATTTATTTAACACTTGAGAGCTTTCAAGGTTCATTTGGACACCCCATTCTAATTGGATCATTGAGGCAGACAGGAAAAATTCTATTATCCCCATTCTGTAGATGAAGAGACAGAGGTTCAGAGAAGTTAGTAACTAGCTAGTAAGTGGTGGTGAAAAGCCCAAGCTTTAGAGATCTGAATTCAAAATATTCAAGTTATGATTCGGCTATTTACTAGTTTAAGAAAGAATGTTCTCTCAACATCTACATCTTCAAAGCATTTTTCACTAGCAGAATTTCTGGCTATACATCAGATTTTTCTGGGGGTATTTTCTTAAAAAAAAATCTAGCGATGCCTGGGCCCCACCTCAGATCAGTTACATTAAAATTTCTGGGAGTGGGATTCAGACATCAGTGATTTTTAAATGTTCTAAGGTA
>NW_027529545.1:924291-931005 GCF_008692635.1 Crocuta crocuta
CAGCTATAGACAATATGTAAACACATGGGCATGGCTGGGCTCCAGTAAAACTTTTATTTATAAAAATTTTATTTATAAAAGCAAAACAAAACAAAGTGACAGGTCAGATTCGGTGCAAGGTCCATAGTTTGTCCACCCATGATCTAGTAGAACCTTGGTGTGGAAGAGAGGCCTGGGGATGTTAAATATTTTACCCAAGGCCTCATACTTCCTCAATGACAAACTCAGGGCTGGGGTTCTCCTCTTCTGCCCATTGGCCTGCTACGATCCGGCTACCAGCTCTCTTTTGGACGCTCGAACCATGCCTTTGGGGAAGCTTTGCTTCACTTTCCACAGGCTTAGACCATCCCTCTCAGTATAGCACAACATCCCTCTCAGTATAGCACAGCAATCGGTTAGTGGGAAGAGGGCTGTCTTTGGATACAGAAAACTATGGTTTTGAGTCCCAGCTCTTCCACTAACTCAGAAGGGAACCCTCCAAGCAGTTCTCTCAAAACTTGAGTCTGAGTATCTGAGTTATAACCCAGAGAATTTCTGTATGGGTCAAATGAACTGGCACCATGCTTGGTACACAGCAAGTGCCCAATAAATAATGATTCCACAATCTGTGGACACTTACTGTTTAAAGATTCATTTTGTATATGTTGTGGGGAAAATGTTTTCAAAGAACTAGAGTATTAGGAAAAGATAAATGCTTCACCAAAATTACTCTCATTATCAGAGAGAAAGGCAGGGACATATTGAAAAGGGGGTGAGAAGAAAGGTAAGGGATGTATGTGAAGAGGCTCCCTCAAAAAGATTCTGATGGCTACAGTCCTGCCCAGCCACACTACTGACTGAGAATCACCAGCCTGATTTGTGAGTAATTTCCCATCATCCCAGAAGTTGAGTTGAGATGACGAGAGTGCGATCACGTTTTATAATTTGGAGATGGAAGAAAAAGAGTGTGGGTTTGTTCACTCCATCTTCCTAAACTTGAGTGCTTGAATAAAAACCTAAATCTTAGAATTCATTATTTTCTGTTGAGTGTAAGAGACTGTGTTAGCCAAATGATGAATTCAGGATTTAGTTGGGGTGATAGGATTGATTTACATTGACACTCTGAGTAAATTTGCTGACTTTGCAAATAATCTGGGATGACCATCAATGGACCGTCAGTGAATTATTTTTCCACTGAGGTTCAAAAGACTTCTATGCCATATGTCCTAAAATACTGGGATGATCTGGTAGCAGAAATTGTTAGTTAACTATACAACATGCATTCCCTTGCTTCCTTGCTAACGGATCACCCTTCCATTCAAACATCCCTTACTCTCAGGCCATCATGTATCTCATGCTAAAGAGGCAGAATCTACTTTTTAGCTCCATGCCCAGACCTGATTGATCTGGAGTAATATATCAGTTCCCTCCCCAGTGACCGGATAGAGAATGCATATATGACCTTATTATAGCCAATGAGAGAGGAGACGCTTCTGGGAAAGGTTTCCTAATTCTTCTGAGAGAGCAACAGGAGAAGCGATTTCTCTCTTCTCTTTATTTATTTTTAAATTTTTTATTTATTTCTGAGAGAGAGAGAGAGAGAGAGAGAGAGAGACAGCATGAGCAGGGGAGGGTCAGAGAGAGGGAGACAGAGAATCTGAAGCAGGCTCCAGGCTCTGAGCTAGCTGTCAGCACAGAGCCTGATGTGGGGCTCGAACCCACCAACCATGAGATCATGACCTGAGCTGAAGTCGGACGCTTGACCGACTGGGCCACCCAGGCGCCCCTCTATTCTCTTTAGAGAGCACTGTGTCTGTAGGTGATGCCTGGTGCTGCCATCTGATCCAAAGTCTGACCGATCACAAAGATGACCCAGGCAAGTAGGGTCCTTGTTGACATCATTAAGTCATAGAATTAAACACCCTGAACGTGCTNTCTGTGAGCCAATACTTCTCTTTGTGGCTTGAGTCAGCCACTGAGATGTCCCGATTCTGAATGCATGCTGTTAAAATCTTTTATCTGATGCTACTTCCTGCATGCATTTATCTCCCATCTCTTCTAAGATCAGTTTTCAAATTCCTCTTTCAAAATACAAAAACAAACAAACAAACAAAAATCTAAAGCTTGGGGTAGCTCTACTGCTACATTTGGTAACCTGATGCTCCAAGAGGAAAGCAAATAGTCTTACATTTTGAAGATTTTAGAAGAGAAATGTCCTTTATTAACAAATTACTGCAGGCAAATCTCACAGCTGGATGGCAATATACCCAGAGATGATATCCATTAATCCTTAGGGAAAGCAAAGTCTGGAGAGCTCAGACCACTTGAATGCACACATATTGGCCAATCTTGCGCATGATTCAGGGAATTTTGTCTTTAATCCATCATTTCTAATTACAATCAAATGTTCGCCAGGGCAACCTAACAAATGACAGCAACTTGCATACATGGCTTCAAAATAATAATAGACTATAAGTTATTTCTCTCATCTCAGTGTTTGAACTCCCTGTATTTATTTATCCCACAAATATTTACTGAGCTCCTAATACGTGCTGGGTGTAGGGAATACAGACATAAAAAGGGCAAAACCAACCTTTTAAGGGGATCAGAGGCTATCAACACTGTCCAACAGAACTTTCTGGAATGATGAAAGTGTTCCATATCTGGACTGTCCAATATAGTAGCCACTAGACACTGGCTGCCTGTGGCTAATACTTGAAATGTGGCTGTTGCACCTTGGGGATAGAATTCATCATTCATTTTTAACGAATTTAAATTTACATGGCCTCGTGTACCTAGTGGCTACTGTAGTCTACCGTAGTGTACAGTGCAAGTCTAGATGGTAAAGCAGACAAGAAAATCAAAAGTGAAGACAGACTGTGATCAGTACCACGAGAAGATGCACATCATCCTACAAAAGTAACTGTCCAGGACAAGAGCACTCCAGTCATTCAGCCCGGGGCTAGGCAGTATTAAAAGAAAATACATCCAAGGAAAGTTGGCCCTTGAATCGAGTCCTAAAGGACAAAGATAAGTTAATGACAGTCCACCTTCTGTTTCTCTGATGTTAAAAATTGTATTAGGCTAATCTACTTTGTCAGAAAATCAACACATTGCGTTTTAGCGATCTAACCATCTCCCATTCACCAGTTCACACCAGACATTCATTTCCTTGTATCAAACACAGTCACAGTACAACAGAGAGCTTTCCTGAATCACTCCACATCTGATCCAGAGGGATTTATTTATGCTCAACATTTTTATGTTAAATATGTAGTACAAAAACACCCATGTGGCAGCTTAAATTGGAGATCTGCGAACTCGCTGCTGAGTGGAAACTACCAAAATAGTTCTATGTGACCCCACTCTACGTGTGTTTTGCTCTGCTGGCTATTCTAAAGATTGATTTTCAATTTACTATTCAAAATACATACTTGACAGCATTATATCTCCAGTTATATAAACAGTACGGGTGTGGAGATTCAGTTTGCTTCCTGGCTCCTGTAGTTCACTGAGATAGTTGCTGTGGACCCTTCCTCCAGATTTTTCTGCAGTCATTAGGACCACTTGCCTTTTGGATCAGCACAGAGTACCAACTTCCGTGAATTGATTGTAGGTCCTATCATATCCTCCGTGTTCCCTAAAAAACAATCTTCTGTCTTTCTCTAAGGAGAGGAGCTGGGAATATCTGAATTTCTGAGTACGGTAGGCTTTAGAAGGGTAATGGGTACAGAGTGAAGAAGACAGATGGGGGTAGAGATACTCCCGCCTGATGACCAGGAGCGCTGACCATGCGGAAATGGGGAGTTACTAAGCGTTGGGACTCGGGTGATAGCAGCAGGAATGGAAAAGCCCGAGGCAGAGGTGAGGAGGCAACTGGAGGTAGAAGTATCAAGTTGAAAGCACATGGAACGTGAAGGGCAGTGATACAGAATTCAGAGACATCACTGAGAGACATAAGAAAGATGGAAAGGAGAGGGAAGTGAGGTGCAAGAGAACAGAGAGGGAGCCACCACACACATAAACTGATGCCCTTAGGGGTTTCCAGGTCTTTGAAGAGGCATATGAGGCCCAGATGAAGTATTAGATGAGATGACTGGAGCAGGGGGAGGCCTGGGATGGAGGTGGATGAGGAACCACAGGTCTGTGATTCCCACTAAACAGTGGAGAGTATGTTGTAAGGATGCATTGCTCCCTGAAAGGAAGCAGGATACAATGATGAAGACCACAGCCTCTGCCACCATTAATGCTGTTTTGGAATCTGGACTCTGCCACTTCCTGGTAGTGCGACCTCGGACACATCACATTGTCTTTCTGTGCTATGGTTTCCTTCTCTTTAAAACAGCAATAGCAAGAGTGCCTTGTGTGCATTATTGTGACGATTAAGTGAGTCAACATACGGAAGACGCAGAAGAAGGCAGGTGACTATTCGGAGCTGGACAGCTTTGAGTGACAGCGGTGGCAGGGACAGGCATGAGAGGTGAGGTGAAGATGGAGGCCCATGAAGTGCTTAGAGGTTGAAAATCTGGCCGACAAGTGGGTTGGGAATATCCTTACCAGGAAGGCTTGTGAGTGAAGATAAGAAAGGGGGAAGGAAGATTGTAAGTCTTCCTTGGGCAAGACTGGCAGCATTCAAAATATTACCATCGATATATATCATCGACCAAATAGGCCAGCCTCTATGCTCGGCAGTTGACATAGCTTTACCTTATCTTCTGCTCACAATCATCCTGCAAAGTCAATGTTTTCCTTCTCTTTAGAAAAGAGAAATCAGGGGCGCCTGGGTGGCTTAGTCGGTTAAGCGTCCGACTTTGGCTTAGGTCATGATCTCGCGGTTCGTGGGTTCGAGCNCATAGGATATGAAAAAGGAGCCCTTAGAACCTGGGCTTGTCTGGCGACAGCTCTGATGGGGGAAAGTGAGAGTGGTGGCAAGAGACTGGACCTCCACAGTGGAGTGACTGTTGAGCTACGACGACGATGGCGAGGGAAAGGCAAGGAGGAATGAGCAAGAGGTAATTCTGCAAGCCTTAGGAAGAGTCAACAGCGGCCTCTCTAATTCACAAAATTAAAAGAGAACCCAATGGTCTTACATGACTGTTTCATGTTATTGTGGTCACTGAACCGAGAAAGCCTTTTGCTCTTTACTTTTTCTGGAGAATAGCATAACCTTTCAGGTTGGGTTGAATGTCTGACACTGTTTTATGCACTCTTTTTATTTCCCAGCCTGAAAATCTATTCCCCGTGTAATAGTTCCATATTCTTTTGGAATGTGTAGCATGACAGCCCTGCCTTCCTTCTAGCAACCTGTCTTCTATGATATATACCATTGCATCCCTTTAGCAATTGGGAAATGCATTTCTAGAAGCCAGTCTCTTGGCAATTGATGCATCATTTTTTCCATTAAAGAGAGTGCTCGTGCATTCACAAAGAATTGCAGGTTTAAAGTGTTTGGTAATGATCTCTGGTTCCTTGTCAGGCACAATCTCTATCTGAACGTGAAAACACAACATTAATATGATTTGTGACGCGCTCACTGGGTTCCTAATTTCCTCCAGCAACACAGAGATTTTTCCCCCAAGCTTAAAATCCATTACATGTGCTCACTGCATTTGGTCTTCTTTGGAGGTACATCTTCTAAGTCGGACACAGGAAAAAGTTAAAAATGTCCTAAATGAGTAATCCCCCTACCCTGCAATCTTCTAACTCTGATTTATTCCTAAACTGAAAGTATTCATCACTGGTTGAGCTAAAATAAACGAACTCTTAGGACATATAATTAAATTACAGGCAGAAATAAAATTTAAAATTCCTCCACAGCACTTCACATAAACATTAGCAGAATAACTGAGTTGAGGTAAAATATTTTGTTGAAAGCCTCAAAAAAAAAAGTCACCTGAAAGAATTTGTTTCTCTAATCTCTGACAATGTTTAATTCTCTTTTCACAATAATTACAGGAAAAAAATTTCACTCGTGTGTCAGATCCTCTCTTCTTTCAACTCTTCTTTGCCTCCCTTCCCTTTCCATATCTTTACCAGAAACTGGAAATAAAAACATTAGGAAAATGTTTAAAGTTTTAGCTAAATTATAGCTTCTCTTGGTCTGGCTAAAAGGAATCATACATTCACTCAGTATTCACAACTTCTAAATTAAAATTCTAGAAAGGGGGAGTATCATATTTCCATAACGTCTATCTGATTTTCCTTTCAGTTGGTCCCAAACCAGATTCAATTATTTCAAAGACTTTGTAACCAGGGCACATTAACTTGGGGGAAAGTGATTTCTGGGCCCCCAGTGAAATGGTCTTCAGGAACACACACACACACACACACGCGCACGCACCCACATACCACTCAATCACTAAGCAGATTTGCCCATTCAAGAACTTGCAAGAAAGAATTCATCTCTGTTTTGCTGGGGAGTTTGTCCTGTCTTTCTGTCATGTGAAATTCCAGAATGATATAGTCATCTCGGAAGCCAGAACTGCAATGTCCATTCCACATGGAAAAAATTTAAGCCAGTTCTTGCAGGATTCACCACAAAATGAACAAGTCAACACAACAGCGGTTCACAAGGCAATGCATTTTTCCTCTAAGATTTTACCGTATCATTTTCATATTTACTTGTAAGTTTTAAAATTTCTTCAAACCACCTCCTCCCTTTTCCTGTTGAATGGCAATTTTTAAATTATCTGGTGGTTTAATAAACCTCCCTTATTTTTCTAACACTCCCTTCCC
>NW_027529545.1:931022-940242 GCF_008692635.1 Crocuta crocuta
AAAGATTAGAGTTTTAGCAGAAAAATTGGGGAATCAACCGAATTCTGCCATTTTTTTTTTAGTCACATGGACTATGGCTGGTCCTGTAGTCCCTCTGAGCCCAGTGGGCCTATCTGTAAAATAATGACATAAATATCCATGGCACAAATAGAGGATTTAAAGAAATGGTAGTTTGTGAAGAAGCTTTGTACGTGTCAAGATGCTGCACATAGGTACTTGTTATTCAGATGTATCTCTGTGATGGGAAATATTTGGCAAAAGAATGTGCTGGCCTTCTCCTTCTAGAAAGAAAAGGCACTGTCTCAAGTATCAGCGCTCAGCACAAAAAGAGAAATGTCTTCCCACTGTAATCTCCACAAAATTCTCCTGGCCATCCAGAATCATCCTAGCCCCCATCCCCAAAAGATTATTCCACTCCTACCCTTGGGGAGCCCATGGTCTACTGATAACGTATCCCTACAACTTCACCTCCCTTCCTGACATTTCCACAGGAAGATAGGTTGCTTCTTGTCACACTTTCCACGGCTCAGGGATGGTTAGAGTGACCAGAAGACAATGGAACATGCCTTACCCTCCTCTGCAGCTTCTAGGCTCCTGCCCCGCCATCAACATGCAACAATATTCCTAGATTTTAAGTCTTTTACCATATGCTTACACATCCCTTTGTTGCCA
The DNA here is from genome assembly GCF_008692635.1 of Crocuta crocuta. Taxonomy (NCBI): domain Eukaryota; kingdom Metazoa; phylum Chordata; class Mammalia; order Carnivora; family Hyaenidae; genus Crocuta; species Crocuta crocuta. The sequence goes on from NW_027529545.1 coordinate 931,695, forward strand.
TTCACTGTTGTTACATTCTAGGACACTTTGCCAGGTCCTTTAAGACACTGGGCATTTACCATAGTCTTCCCTTTCAGCAACCATCATCCTTTAAGGTTTTACCAACTCTGTTGAAACCCTTTCTGATACCACACCTCACGGATCCTTGTACTTCACAGCACTAAGAACCCAATTCTTCGGTGCCAACCTTCTAAGGAAGCATAATAATGCACTTTACCACTGTTGTTATCAAGATCTCAAACCGTGATCTCAAACTCCTTCCCCATCCTGACATCCATTCCCATGATTCCTCCCTGCTTTCCCAGTGGATCATCAGCTGTGGTCAGATGGACAGTGCCCTCCCCCCGCAAATGGCAAAATGGAATTGCAGGTTTGATGAAATTAAGGTTCCTGAGATGGAAGAAGGAGTCTGGATCATCCTGGTGGGCTCAATGTAATCATGAAGGTTTTTAGAAGAGAGAGGTGGGAGGACCACAGTCAGAGATTGGAGAGATGGAGCCATGAGCCAACGAACGTTAGCAGCCTCTAGAAGTGGGAAGAGGCAAGGGACAGATGATCTCTTATAGCATCTGGAGGAACGAGGCCTGCTGACACCATGATTTCAGCCCAAGAAAACTTACTCTAGACTTCTGACATCCACAACTGTAAGATAATAAATTTGTTTTCATTTAATTCACTAAGTTTGTGGTAATTTGTTACAGGAGGGATAGGAAACTAATATACCTCCCATGTAGCTGAGTGGCCTTTTGACCCAGTTTTGAGAGGGCCCATAGTCAGTAATTTCAGTCTTGCCCATATCTTCACTCCAGGATTCCTCTCATTAGGGACCTTCCTGGATTCCTGCCTTGCCAATCCCCCATCTTGACTGACTTCTATCCCGATAATGGATTTTCTCATTCCTGCTCAACAGTTTGAGTGAGGTTGGAGCAAATCCCAAACTAGTTTGCAAGGAACATTTATAAATCTCTGGATTTTAGTTTTTTCCTTTACGATTTCTCACTAGTGGCTTAGTAGAAGATGCTACAAATATTTCTACTCTCTCTGGGATTCCAAACCTATTTCTTGACTCTTTGTTGAAGCTACCTTTTCTGAGAAGACTGGATCCTCAGAAAGATCTATAGTCTTTCCATTTTTCTTTCATCTTTAGCTACCTCTTTTACTCCCTCTTGACTCAAAATCAGTGCCCTTTCTCCTTCTCAAATTCACATCCTCTCCACGTCCCCGGGGGCCCATGTCATCTGCATATTCCTTCACCTCAGTCTATAAGTTTCTGTCATTGAAGCACATAAAGAAGGATCATAAACTCCACTCCTGCATGCAAGGAAGTACCATCTCAGCTACCCAGGACAAATCAGTCTCTAGTATTTTCGTTTAGATTTTTAGATCTCCAAAGCTAGAAATTCCTGTCTTCTCTTATCTCCTCTCATAGTGTTTCCCCTTCAAAATCAAGACGTTCTCAAGCGGGAGAGAATATTCAGCTGTTCTGCCTTTTAGAGACACATAGGAAACATAATAGATGTAATGACATTAACAGGAATCCTCTGAGATCATGCAGATTCCAAATATCCTATACCAGTGTCATCATAAATATAAAATTATTCTTTGTTTTGTTCTGGAAAATAAAGTCACTCTTCCCTCAAGTCGCAAAGAACTGTGTCATTTATGTAATAGGCACTCACTAAATGTTTACTGAATTAAATGGTCCAAGCAGTTCATTGAAATGAAAATGTTTCCTGAGCTGGCCATCACAGGCCATGGGACTCTTGCCCCAAAGACCCGGATCCACCTTCAGGGTAATAATCTCTCCATCTCTGTCTCCATAAGTTGGTTACAAAATACTACTTTAACCAATGTATAACCTTTATCGTATGGCTTCCCATTATCAAAAACAGAATTATGTGCCTTCTACTGCTGACACTAATCTATTCTTGTTGTAGGCTTCAAAAACCTCACATGACATTCCCAACAATTCTTGCTGGCAATTGAGGTCCATGGATCAAGAGAAAGAAGCATAAAAGGGAAAACTTATTTTTTAAAAACCTGACTCTGTGTAGCTGGTAAAGATGTCAACATTTTTGGTGTGTGTGTGGGGGGGTGGAATCTTTAAAAATGTTTAACAACATTCCATCCACATAAATACAGAACTAAGCTCTTGCAGAAATATAATCCTTGTGAAAAAGAGATTTTTTTCATGTAGCTATTTACTTTTTGCTTAAATTAATTGCATATGTATGGAAAGTACACAGATCTATGTTTTAAAAACACATTAAATATATTAACCTCAAAATTTATATTTTGAATATATGAATTTACACATATGTGAAACATGCAAGCCATTTCAATGATATTGCCAGATTACATTTAAAGTCCCGATTTATGAAACATCTTAAAGAAATTATGAAGGAGTTAAAGTGAGAGAAGCAATATGGAGTAGCAAAAGAAAGTACATGCATGAGTCAGGACAACCTAGATTTGAATCTTTGTTGCTCACTATATAATATTTAACAAGTTCAATCCAGTTATACCGAAAGTTGGATATAACAAATTCAAGACAATATGAATGAATGATAGACATCATTCAGTAGGGTTAACATCCAAATGTTTGATATCAAGAACACTTCTAAATGCACCTCAGCACAGTTATAAATCACAGAGAAAAGATAATTGTTCAGGAGATGTCTGGAAAATAAAAAATTCCTAATAAAGCCCTAACATCACAGGAAAATGGATTGAAATGGATAGGTCAATAGTGCTATAAATATAAAATATAGATTATCAATGTGTTTGCCCTAAAATAATTTGGGCTAAAAACGAAGCTGTGTTCCTAAAGTGAAGTGTGAGTACATTTTAATATCTTACTCTGTGATCATTATTATATGGCATTTGAAGAGAAAAAAAAGGATATATAATTTGTAAATAAAGTAATAATTTTTTTAAGTTTGGGAAAATAATAATGTAACTCTCACCTCCCGGGGCTACTGGGGGCTTAAATAAGTCACAGCCTCTCCAAAAACATAGGTTTCCCTTCTTCCTTCTATTCAAGGACTGTGTCTAATTCTTTATTCCCCAAGAGTACCCAATATAATGCTTTGTACAAAGCAGACATTCAGTAAATATTTGCTAAATAAATCAATGTCTTGGAAATCATTTAACGATGTACATTATCTGTTTTCCTCCACACTGAGAAAGAACCCCTTCCCCCCAAATCAATCAGGTTAATCATTTCCCTTCACATAAAAACTGCATCTCAATTTCTTTTCGAGAACCTTACATTTTGAGTTTCTAAGAGTTTCTTTTAAATTATTTGTCTGATATGGTTGGCAACCACACAGCTAAAAAGAAAACAGATGCCAAAATTTAAGAAAAAGTAAAGCATATCATTTTCGTTCTGCTATTGCTGCAAAAGATTTCATACACTTGACCCTTGATGAATGCGTCATCTCTCCAAAGAGCTGTTCCTGATTCTACTCCGGCGTGGTATTTCCGAGACCAGAACCAGCTCACAGAAAAAAAAAAGAGTCCAGTCAGGGAAGGGTGACTGGGCAGTTCTCAACCCTTCTCCTTGGGGCTCCTCATTCCCCTGAGGGCACCAGTCCCTTAGTGTCCTCAGGAGGCCCCTCTCTGCAATTTGGGAAGGCAGTGAAGGGGGCAGTGCACTCCCCCTTTCCCCTGCATGGGTCGGAGGCAGACCAGGCGCAAGGGCTCTACAGACATCAACTTTCATTCTTCCTTCATTCCTGGTGGGAGCTCTCCTCTGTTTTCTAGAAGAGAGACATTTGAATAATTCACATCCCCGTCTCACACAGACAGTAAGGACTAGACCTGTTATTTCCAAGATATAACTTATATACCATAAAATTCACCCTTTAAAAGTCCAAGTCCATGGTTTTTGGCAGATTTACAATGCTGTGCAATCATCACCGCTATCTAATTTGAGAACATTTTTACTCCTCTAAAAAGAAACCCCATGCCCATTAGTATGTGCTTCTCACCTTCCCTCCAGCCCTCAGCAACCACTAACGTATTTCTGTCTCTATGGATTTGCCTATCCTGCACTTTTCATATAAATGGAACCATATAATATATGGTCCTTTGGGACTGGCTTCTTTCACTAGGCATACTGTTTTCAAGGTCATTCATGTTGTAATTATGTGTCACAACNGTTTATTTATTTTGAGAGAGACAGAGACAGCGTGAGTGGGGGAGGGGCAGAGAGCAAGAGGGAGAGAGAGAATCCCAAGCAGGCTACGTGTTGCCAGCACAGAGCCTGACACAGGGCTCGAACTCAGGAAATCGTGAGATCACGACCTGAGCAGAGATCAAGAGTCAGAGGCTTAACCAAATGAGCCACCCAGGCGCCCCAGAAAAATANCATTCTATAAGTACATCAGCACATATGAGAAATAATGCATTTGTTTCAGCACGACTTGCTGTAGCAAAATATAGGAAACCACCCTACAGTCCACTACTAGTGAACTGGTTAAATAAATCATGGTTGAATACCTGACAACTGTGAAAAAGAATGAGGAAGTTCTGTCCACAGCTATATGAAAAGTTCTCTAAGATACAGTCCTACTTGAAAGAATAAGGTGAAGAATGCTATGTATAGAAGGCTACGTCTTGTAAAAGAAGGGAGTCAAGTAGAATGTTTATGTTTATACTTTATATGCATAAAGGAACAGGAAGGATCACAAGAAACTAGTAATGGTGCTTCCCTGTTTGGTGGAAGAGGGGAGAACATTATGACTGAGAATGAGCCGGAAAAGACTTTTGGATGCACGTATATATGCCTGTATTGAGGTGGGCAAGATTCCAGAGGGTCCCTTCAAGCTTCCTGTCTCCTGGTCACTCACTCAAGCACTTGTCTACCTAATGTTGTGAAAGGACTTCGCAGATGGAATGAAGGCTGTCAATCAGCTCATCTTAAAGTAGGGAGAGAGATGTGAATGGGCCAGCGTATCACGTGAGCCCTTGAAAGCAGGAACCAAACAGGCCAACAACCGGAAGGAGAGCCCCGGTGACTGACACCTAGATTCCGGCCTTGTGAGCCCCCGAGCAAGGAAAGCAGCCGAGCCAGCTTGGACGTCCTGGCCTGCAGCGCTGTGAGGGTTTGTGCCGTCTGAAGCTGTTCTCTTTGTGGTGATATGTTACAGTGGCAACAGAAGACGATTTCATAGATGGCTGTCTTGCTTGTCTTGTTCATATAAATAAGAGTTAAAGTTAATGGAAATCTAAATGGACCTCACTAAGATCACTGAATGTAAGGTTAATTTTCCAGGAGCGTTAATGAGCTAGTCCAAAGTTCATGGTAGTTTTCTTTGTTTTGTGTGCCTACACTTAAAACAATTTTAGTCTGAAAGCTGCAATTTTGATAAAGATCCCCTGGGAAGCAAGTCTGTCTTGTAAAACCTGAATAGCTGTCTTGTTTTCCCAAGACTCTCTGTGTCCTAAATTTAGAGTCTTCTCTAAAGACTAAAATACCAGGCTATAAACACAGTTTATTTAATTCTTAGAAAGTTAGTTAAAACTGATTAAATTAAATTGATAGACACTAAAGAGGCAGACACTTGGCTTAAAGGAGAATGTTTGCCTTGTCTAATTGAAATGTCTAAAGGTTAAGCCTGTACTTTGTCTAACCTTTAACTACACGATTCTTCCCTTTGTTATTGGGTATGTTCCAGAGCTCTGCAAAAGGAGTTTATTGTTCTTACATGGAAAAATGGTCAAATAAGTGATCTTTAATACAGAATTAAGATGAAAGTTCTAAGGACTTTCATTTCTCTTTATTATCCTTTAGCTATTTGTAGGGGGGAAAAAAACCGTGTATGAAAACAAAAACCTTCCAAAATTAACAGCCTTGTGTGAGAAACGGCAAAAATGTTATTTCCTTTCTAATTTGTTGGAAAAGTTAAATTAATCTCACTGTTGAAAAAAATCTACCAATTAGTCTCATTGTTAGGTAAAATCCACTTCTTTTCAAAACCATCTTTCCTCTTCCAAGACCCGTGTCCACTTCTTGCTACTGACTGCTGGTCAATGTCTATCTCAGTGGTTCTCAACTGGGGGTGACTTTGCCCCATGGGGCAACATCTGAAGATATTTTGGGTTGTTACAACTAGGAAAGGGATACTGGCATTTAGTGAGTAGAGGCCAGGGGTGTTTCTGAACATCCTACAGTGCCCAAGACAGCCCTGCAACAGAGAATTATCTGACCCCCAAATGTCAATAGTGCTAACACTGAGAAACCCTGGTCTAGAAGGATCTAAAAGGATGGGTCAGTAATGAATAAATAGGTGGCATTCTCCAATTAGGAGAAGTAATGAAAGCCATGTTAGTATAGTATTGTTTTTAAAGAGAGAAAGAAAAGGAAAGGAAGGAATGAAGTTCCTTCTTTCAATGTTTCCCAATAACTGGATTGAGTATTGTTTTAAAATGTAAATTTATTAAAAGAAAGTAAAATTTAAAGTTCAGTTTCTCAATCACACGAGACACATTTCAAGAGATCAGAAGCCACATATGACAATTGACTGGGGGCATGAATTCAGACAATATTCCTGGGACACAGATAACATTTAATACACGGGAAGGAAGAAGGGTAGGGAGGGACTGACAAATGCCTACGTAAAGCAAATGGAAAGAGGAAGCAAAACCAAGTGATCAGAGAGATGAGATGACAAGGAAAACAGAGAATCACAAAGATAGACAGTTCTAAGGAGGACTTACTCAGCAAGGTTGACTGCTATGAAGCAGGCATACTGAGTGATCATTAAGGAAAGGTCATGAGTTTCATAGTAGTATATCATGGGTGATGTCCAAGATATAAGCTTGACATGAACAGGTGAGTTTTCAGGAAGATCTGAAGGCTTGAGGGAGTAGGGACAGATTTTTGCTTTTATGTAATTTAGGTTTATTTGTTTGTTATTTCTTACTTTTTTTGTTTATGACAGGAGAAATGAAGAATGTGGTTATGGTGATAAAATGACCACCAAGCAGTCTCAAAAATATCGTTCTGCAAAAAAATTCTCCTCTGAAATATTCAGAATTGCAAATGTAATTTTAGAAAATGTTCACAATTTAAAGCAATCACATTTAAAGGGGCATTTGTCATGGATGACATTTAAAGTGAGGTATAAACTATCTCATAAAAAAAAAAAGGAGGAATAATCTAGTACAATGGAGACACTCTTCTCTCGTTTCTCTTACATCCAGTTGTAAAGTCAAGTTCATGAAATATACAAAAAAACAAAAGGGAATCCAATCTAAACAATGAGTCAACTGAGGTGAGGGGAATGTGGAAAGGAGAGAGTTTTAGTTAAATTGGTGTCTGGCATGAAGAGAATCAACTGGTAAGGTTTTCTTTTTCACTTTTTGGATGCTTTTTCTGAACGGAATAAAGAGCTCACATCTGATTTTCCCATTTGAAACCAAGATGGATTTGACATCACAACTATTTCTTTACTAAACCGTAGAAAAAATAATCAATTCAACTCCTTGCTTCCTTCATCCTGGACTGTTGGTTACCCACAGTGGACTGTGAACTGTCATACCCAGCCTGAGAAGCCATTCCTTCACTCAGAACCCAGGCCACTCCTGTGGCCCCACACAGAGCAGCATGCTCTTTGGCTTCATGGAATGAAACTGAAGGATGGACAGTTAGTAAAAGGCAGCAGACACGAGCTGCTCGCACAACTTCTCCCTTCTGGAAAGTACAACTACCGAAAAAAATAACCGATTTCAAATTTCTGGGACAGAGTCTTTTAAATCCTTCTCTAAAAAGGGAACACTTTTGCCCAGACCCTTGATATAATTTGGTTCTAGCATTCTCTTGGCTTTCAGTTAGAGAATCTTGCTGAGTAAGATCTAACAAATAGCATAATGCATGCATGGTCTTTAAAGTCTCTGAGATTGATTTTGTACCCTGCGACTTTGCTGAATTCATGGGTCAGTTCTAGTAGTCATTTGGTGGACTCTTTCAGGTTTTCCATGTAGAGTATCAGGTCATCGGTGAGGAGTGCAAGTTTGACTTCCTCTTTGTCAATTTTGACGCCTTTTATTTCCTTTTGTTGTCTGATGGCTGATGCTAGGACTTCCAGCACTATATTAAGCAACAGTGGTGAGAGTGGAATCACTGTTGTGTTCCTGATCTCAGGGGGAAAGCTCTCAGTTTTTCCCCACTGAGGATGATATTGGCCTTGGGCTTTTCATATATGGCTTTTATGATGTTTAAGTATGTTCCTTCTATCTCGACTTTCTTGAGGGTTTTTGTTAAGAAAGCATGTTGTATTTTGTCAAATGCTTTTATTGTATCTACTGACAGGAGCCTAAATATCCATCAGTTGATGAATGGATAAAGAAGATGTGGTTTATATATACAATGGAANGAAGGTTAATGGGGGTGGGGGAGAGGGGAAAACGGGTGATGGGCATTGAAGAGGGCACTTGCTAGGATGAGCACTGGGTGTTGTACAGAAGCCAATTTGACAATAAATTATATTAAATAAATAAAAACAAATAAAAGGCAAAAAAAAAAAAAGACATGAGAGCCTGG
>NW_027529545.1:940416-940613 GCF_008692635.1 Crocuta crocuta
TCTTTGAGTTGGTTAGCTTTACCCTGCATTACAGTGTCTCATCCTAAGTAAGTCTACATGGAAGGGTGCGGACAGATCAGAATATTCTTTGTAACTACTGGGAACTAAATAAAGACATCATCCTTCTGATGCGAGGCCTATAGTATCTTCCATGTAAAGGGAGCACATTCTATTATTCTTGGTGAAAAAAGAAGATA
>NW_027529545.1:940758-954209 GCF_008692635.1 Crocuta crocuta
ATAGTCACATAAACAATTCTGCTTCCAATTCATTAGTAGCTGAACGCTCCCACCATGCTATGCTCTCCCACTGATTTTGCAAGCCAACAACCTTCAGTCTGTCTATCCACTCCCCTCCCACTCCCTCTTCAAGACTTTGACTTGACACATACTTGTGTCTCTCTAATCCCTCCCTACCCACTACCTTGTCCAACATTTCAGAAGGACACTGCAGGATCTTGGCATTTAACTTGTGAAAAGTCGCCAGGCCTAGCTGTATCAATGCCCCTACTGAATGCTCATACAATGAAATTATAGTTTAGTATGAAAAACCCCATCGCTTTTGTAAATGCTGCGATAACACTCATTACATCAATACAGAGCAAAAGAAAGGAGCTCAGACTTAATCCGTTTTAATCTCAGTTATTTCCTAATATAAAAGACTGTGGGCCTTTTCACATTCTTTTGGAAGGATTAGTGAAGGCAAACATGAATAACAAATTGACATTTCTGAGTTCTGGAAGAGCCAAAAGCAATAAAAAGGAAGGCGGACAGATCAAATTTCTGAACAGAATTATTTTTCTAAGCAGAGTTTAAAAGTTAACATTAGGAACAAATGTTAAACAGCTCTGCACTGTTATTTTTCTTTACCTGGAATACATTTTTGCCAAACAGTTAAACTGACAAGTTCGAAAGACACATCCTGATGTTCTATAGACAAAGGAACTTTGTCTATGTGACCCACATAATAAGAGAATTTTTTTTAGAGAAGAGTTTCTTGCATAACAATTTTTATATTCCTCTAGTCATTTCATTGTCAGAGATATTCTAAACCGAATGGCATCAATTATTGTTTAGGGAGGAATATGTTGATTCCCATCAAATCACTGAGTATTGTTGTTAAAAGAGATTTTGAAATGATCTACTTTGGCCTCTGCGTTTTATGAATGAGGAAAACAAGATCTAGAAAGAGTCTCCAAGCCATCCACTGCCACAAAGTCAAAGATCCATGACAATTGAGGCGTAGGACCTTGGTTTCCGAGTACTCATCCAACGATGAGTATCTCATGTATCTTTGTCCTGCTCCTTTAGAAGACTGTATTTTATTATTGTATAGTATTAACTTGCTCTGCCATTATAATCCCGTTCCAGTTTGCTTTGACGTGTCTTGAATCAGAATACAAAGAAAAGAGTAATTCTTGTGGCCCCATTCATCTTAACACCCCACAAAGCCACTGAGAAAGGTGGTAAGGGGTGGATCTACCCTAAGAGAGCAGGTCCACCATGGCTTGCTGGATCTTAACACACTCCACCTTTACCCTTCATCCCAGATGTGGGGTTCATCCGAAACCAGGATTTTCCAACCTCAGCACTACTGGCTTTTGGGGCTGAACGATGCTTTGTTAAATGCCTTCTACCAGTGGATGCCAGTAGCCCCCCAGCCCAGAGCTGTGATAACCAAAAATGCCTTCAGACATTCCAGATGCCCCTTTGGGGTTAAATCACCCCAGATGAAGAACCACTGGTCTAAATCCTTCAGCACCTACATATAAACCTTGACACAAAATAGGAACAAAAGCAGAGATGAAAAGTACGATAAAAAGGCACTCACTGGCACTTTTGACTATGAACCTTCCTTGGCTCTAAAGCATTTCAGTGTTTTGGTGAAAAAAAGGAAAGTTGTTTTAATGAACCATACGCCTTTCCTCACTCCCGCCACACTTTTGCCTTCAAGTGTGTTTTTGTTGCCGTGAAAACAGAGCCTGTTTGTAATTACAATATTCTTCTGTAGCAAATTTCGGAAAGAACCAATTGGTGCACTTCCAATCTCCAACTCTCACTCTCCTCTTCTCCCTTTCTCAGCCAGGAGTTTGGAGAGAGAGAAGGATAGAGAGAAGAATGCCTTGAGTGCTCAGCTCTGACTTGGTTCTGATGCCTGCGCTCTGCACTAACCTCTCAGGTTTCTAGAACCTGCCAGCCAAACCTTCAAACATCACCTTGGCTCTGCCCCAACTTCACGCCATGATAAAGTTCTCATTTGCTCGGCATTTTCCCCTAAGCCCACAGGCTTCGGTGAGAGACAGTCGGGACTCAACAAGAGTGATATGGTGAAGGAAGGTGGGGAGAAGTAGTTACCCACTCTTAATCAGAATGAGTTGTGATCTTTTACTCACAGCTTGGGTTACTTCTCTGGATAGGTCAGTGATGGCCACTCCATAGAAATTTAATAGAAATGTTTAATAGATATGGTTCTTACACAATTTCTTCTCTTTCTATAGACTAAGATATAAATAATAAAATGCTCAAATCTGAAGTGTAAAGCTCCATGAATTTGAACATATGTATATGTTCGTGCAATTGCCTCCCACATAAAGATATAGAATATTTCCATTACCCTAAAAGGCTTCCCTGCCCCCACCCAGTTAATATTTATCCCCCACCTCCCAAGATTAGCGTTATTCTAAATTCTATCAGTGAAGATCGGCTTTGTCTGTTTTTTTTTAGCTTATAAATTAAGCTGCACAATATGTACTCTCTGTGCCTTTTTATCACACAAAGTTGTCTAAAATTTATGCATACAGTTTTGCGTGCCAGTGGTTTCTCCTTTTTTGTTGCTATATAGTATTCCACCATGTGAATATACCACAGACCCCGTTAATGGATATTTGTGGGTTAAAAATGATTTAGGGATCATCAAGAACAACACAGCAAAGAGAATGTATGTAAGTCACTGTTTGGATATATGCACTTGTTTCCCTTGGGTGTTTAACTAGGAATGGAATTCTAATATTAACAGAAAATATCAATCATCAAACTGGAATTTTTACATCAGTAGAAAGACTTTAAGGACACAATGACTAGCACCCATTTATCTGGCATCATGGAAAAAAAGATGAACCTTTTCTATTCCTAAATCAGAACAAACATATTAATGCAGCTAACAGTAGAGTGAATGCAGAATTTGTCCTGAAAGTGGGAAGCTTTCAGAGTGAAGGGGGACTATTCATATCTGCATTGGGACCACATAACCTGGACTTTCCTGAGAAAACTGGATCACATGGTCATTCAAGCAAATTCTGACTGAGGAGATGGACGTCAGGGCCAGGTATCTAATGCCGACGTCAGAATCAACTTCCTTTTTGACCTTGGCTGACTTGTTTAAACCTTCATTCTTTAATCGTGAAATTGGTCAGAATCATCTCCACCAAAATGTTACAAATACTCCATAAGTGGCAAATCATAAATCATAAACACCAAATGCAATCGAGCTGTCTAGGAAGGGTCCAGAGCTGGAACGCAGACACCCCAGCTTGAGACATATGCTTTCAAGAGCTTGGCTACACCTGCATCTAAAGTGCCACTCAATTAATTTATGAGGTTCTCTCTCCCTTGTCAGTTTCTCTTCCACTTCCGAATGCATTCTGACTTAAGAATACATTTGGGCTATCCACATATGCTCTATGTTATTTTACCAAAAAAGAAGGGAGCTGCAAATGACATCAACTGTTGCGACACATTTGGCAACATCTTCCTTCTTCATGCTTCAGTCACTGGACTCACAGTGTGATGAGAATCCCAGAAGCCCAGTGTGACAGTGCCTGAAATCTTTGCTCAATTGAATCCCATGAAATTGTTTCATCAAGCTGACTCTCAGTGCTGGGTAGAAGGGGGTTGGAGTCACCCGATGGAAGCTGATGCTCTCAGGCTTACATGAGAGAACACTTTCCACCCCGTTTAGAAGTTTGAAAACATCTACAGTCCTCTGATTTGCTCATTTTAGCCACTCTGACCGGCGTGAGGTGGTATCTCAGTGTAGATGCTGGCAAGGATGTGGAGAAACGGGCACGCTCCTACACTGTTGGTGGGAACGTAAACTGGTACAGCCCCTCTGGAAAACAGTGTGGAGTTTCCTCAAAAAAATAACAATAGAACTCCCCTATGATCCAGCAATAGCACTGCTGGGAATTTACCCAAGGGATACAGGAGTGCTGATGCATAGGGGCACATGGACCCCAGTGTTCATAGCAGCACTCTCAACAATAGCCAAACCACGGAAAGAGCCCAAGTGTCCATCAACGGACGAATGGATCAAGAAGATGTGGTTTATCTATACCATGGAATACTACATGGCAATGAGAAACAATGAAATCTGGCCATGTGNTGAGCTGTCAGCACAGAGCCCAAAACGCAGCTTGGCCACCCAGGTGCCCAGATCAGTTGCTGATGTTTGAGTTGTTAATACTTTTTCACTATTATAAAGCTGCTGTGAATATTCGCATATAGGTTTCTGTGTGGACATAAAGTTTCATTTCTCTGAGGTAAACGCCTAGGACTATGATTACTGGGTCGCATGTTAGTGTAGATAGAGATTTTTTTTAAATATAAAAATATGACCACCATTGGTTAAATTTTAGATATCACCTAGAAGGTATACACTCAGCCAAACACGTTTCACACTTTCTTAGAAGAGATGGGGGTACCTGGGTGGCTCAGTTGGTTAAGCGGCCCACTTTGGCTCAGGTCATGATCTCACGGTTTGTGAGTTCAAGCCCTGTATCGGGCTCTGTGCTGACAGCTAGCTCGGAGCCTGGAGCCTGCTTCAGATTCTTTGTCTCCTTCTCTCTCTTACCCTCCTCTGCTCACACACACACACACACACACGCTCTCTCTCTCAGAAATAAATAAAACATTAAAAAAAAAACACAAAATAAAACCCCATCAGCAACTGATGAATAAACACACTAGTACAGTCATACAATGGATTACCACTTAGCAATCACCATCACTATCATCATCATCATCATCATCATCATCTCTTGCAGCATGCCACAATTTCGATGGGTGTGAGATAATCTAAGTAGAAAAAAAAAAGATAATCTCTGAAGGACAAATGCTGTATGATCCCATTTATATAAAATTACCAAAAGTATAAAATTATAGAGATGGCGAACAGAGTAGGGGTTGCCAAAAGTTAGAGATGGGGCTGGGAAGTGGGTATGACTAAGTGGGGGGCACAAAGGAGACTTGGGGTCATGGAACAGTTGTGTATCTTGATTGTGGTGGTGGCTACACAAATTTCTGTATGTGACAGAATGGAACAGAACTCTACATTGTACCAATGTGACACTGTAGTGTATTTACATAAGATAGAACCACTGGAGGAAACTGGGCACAGAGCACGTGGGATGTATGTGTTATTTNAAAAAACATATTTAAAAAGCAACACCCACATCTGTGTCTGAACACACACACACACACGAGTCTTGCCATCTACCTTTTGAAGCTCGTTACCTCCCAGAAAAAAATCCTTCCGAGGGGAATCTTCATAACTAAAAACTAAAATCATCATTAACAGCAAAGGGAAAAGTTAATGGAGTGCCTGGGTGGCTCAGTCGGTTAAACATCCGACTTTGGCTCAGGTCATGATCTCACGGTTCGTGGGTTTGAGCCCCGCGTTGGGCTCTGTGCTGACAGCTCAGACCCTGGAGCCTGCTTCATATTCTGTGTCTCCCTCTCTCTGCTCCTCTCCCATCTGGGCTTTCGCTGTCGCTCAAAAATAAATAAACATAAAAAAAAATTATAAAATAGCAAAGGTCATGATCTCACAGTTCGTGAGCTACAGCTCCACGTTGGGCTCTGCACTGGGATTTTCTCTCTCTCTCTCTCTCTCTCTCCAACTCTCTCTCACTCTGTCCCTCCCCTGATTGCTCTCTCTCAAAATAAATAAAACAACATAAAAAGAAAAAAAAAATAACACTGACACAACTATCAGTGATGACTAAACAGACGGTACCTGAAATCATCACTACTCCAAACTAGAAACCCAGGTATTTTCTTGGAAGAAGAGACAGCAAAGGTCACCAACTGTCATGTGCCAGCTCGTCTCCCATGGTATGCAGCTACCTAGAAGGCAGGGTGAATCAAGCCCAGTCTTCTCGAATGTCAGAAAATGTTCACAAATGTAGGAGAAATATTACACCATACTCCCCTGAAATGTCCAATTCTTGTCACCTAAATGGCAGAAATTGGAAAGACAGGCTGAATGGCATATACCTAAATCTTCAAGGTAACTTGCAACTGGATGCTAAAATCATGAGGAAGTTTGTTCTTCGTAGATTTTCTACATAGTCAATGTCCATAGTTGACTTATAAAATCACTTTTATGGGGCGCCTGGGTGGCTCAGTCAGTTAAGCGTCCGACTTCGGATCAGGTCATGATCTCATGGTTGGTGAGTTCGAGCCCCGTTTTGGGCTCTGTGCTGACAGCTCAGAGCCTGGAGCCTGCTTCTGATTCTGTCTCCCTCTCTCTCTGCCCCTCCCCTGCTCCCTCTTGGTCTCTCTCTCTCTCTCAAAAGTAAATAAACATTTTAAAATAAATAAATAATTTAAAAAAACATACCTGCCCGCACACGTACGTACATATGTATGTACACATATATGTGCATAAGCACCTGTAAATGGTAGTCCTTACTGTGGGTCCTTGATCTGAGATGATCTTGGGATAGACAGTTTTGCTCCTTTCAGACCCCCTGAGGTTCCTTTCCATCTTAATGGGCCACCTCCCCGGGTTCTGGTATATTTTGGCCTCCAGGGACTGTACACAGCACTGCCCTTGGCCTATGGGAGCAATTCTGGCTACGCCATAACCTGGCGTACTTGGGAGTTGACCCTTAGCTCACNAAAAAAATGTTTTCAATGCTTTTTTAAAATTTATTTTTGAGAGAGACAGAGTGCGAGTGGGGGATGGGCAAGAGAGAGGCAGACAGAATGTGAAGCAGGCTCCAGGCTCTTAGCTGTCAGCGCAGAGTCCTGTGTGGGGCTCAGACCCAGGAACTGTGAGATCATGACCTGAGCCCAAGGTGGACACTTATCCAACTGAGCCACCCCAGTGCCCAGAAAAAAATATAGTTTTATAAATTTGTCTTGTATTATAATGCAAATTATGAATTTCCTTGGTGGTAGGGCATGAATCATAACTGTAGTTATATTTTTCATGATACTTAACACAAAGTTGTGTCCAAATTCAGTGCCAACAAATGTTGACTACAATTGAAACACAGATGCAAACAGTTTTGCAAAGGAAAAAACTGTAAACCAGGAAAAAAATAGCAGAGAGGGAAAAAAAAGGAAAGAGAAAGAAGAGATCAGGGCCGAGAGGGGAAAATAGCACGTGAGAGAGGGGTGAAAACACTAATTAGGAATGTGATAATTATCTTTTTTTCCATCCCCAACATGACTGATTTATATATTTTTCTTTTTGCTGTTGTTGATTTTGGTTAAAGTTTTGTATCCATTAGTCTGTTCAAAGTACTTTGTTTATCGCTAATGTGTTTTCTCTTTCATTTAATTATACAATAATCCATACATTATTTCCTTCATTCTACTTCCTGTAAGATTATTCTTTTTAAAATCTTCGATGGTCTTTAGATGCCTACTAGCTCACTGATTCTCAGCCTTTCTTCTTTTTGTAATATAAGGATTTAAGGTTATAAATGTCCGTCTACATATCTATTTACCTGCATCCCATATATTTTGATGAATTCAACTTTTATGATACTTTATTTTGAAGTATTTATAAATTTTGCACAAAATTCTTTTATTTAATCCATTAATGATTTAGAAGAGTATTTAAGTTTTTGAAATACAAGGAAAGTTTTTTGTAATTACCATCTTTTAATCAATTCTCAACGGCATTGTGGTCAGGCTTGCTTTATCGATTAGTAGGGGGTCAGATTTTGTTTAAATTGTATTCTGCAGGATTATACTCTACAATTGATCAGTGCAGAATTTTACACATGTCTTAGATCAAGGCTATTGTGATGGTAAGAATTCTCCATTGTTAACAAACAACAACAACAAAAAAGAAATGTGAAGGGGTGGATGCCAGTCAAGTTCCAAGTGACAATGAAGAGATTACAAACGCTATAATGGCTGGGAACGAGGTGTGAACAGGAGGCATCCGAGTTACGTTGGATTTGAGCAGGAAGGGTACATGCCTTTTTCGAGACCAGCAAATTAAGATCTGGAATATACCTCCCATAGCGTCCAAAATTCTCCATCCAGCAACGATAGACAGGGAGTATGAAGCCACTAGAACACAATGGTTTGCACAGCTCACCACGCCACCAAGGACTTCAGATGCAACCACAACATGGGAAGGTTCCAAAAGGCAAGGTAGAAACATTGGTCATCCAGATTCTTTGGGCCAGCCAATGAGCACGCAAATGCCCTTCCATCTGTCCTCCCCCAAAACAACTTATCAGGACCGAGTCATCTTTCTCTAGTATCCTTTAAAGATAGCCAAGCAGACACAGGGGTGCTATTTGCAGTTTGGTGAGGACCTGATCAAAGGTAAGGGGACTTTTGAAACTGTCCTGCATGAAGGGGTGTCTAGATAAGACAACAGAATAGAGAAACAAAAATACACCGTTTCAGTGGGAGCAAAAGTATCGTTATCTGTGTTTGTGTTAAGGTACATATGTGTGCATGTGTGCCGTGATGTGTCTAATCACAGTTGGCAAGTATCGCCGTGGAATTTGCTGAGTTAAGACAGTTAGTGTTATTGGAAGGGAATGATGTAAAGGATATGATGCTTCCTTGGACACACAGACTTCAACTCACCCCGGTGAGTCTCTCCTTTTACCCGAAATGCCCAAACTCTCCATGGAAGGGGCAGAGAGCAGGGAAATGGTGAAGGAAACAAGAAACACTGGGCGGCAGAATACAGCAACCTGAGACAAAAATTCAAAATCTATAGAGGATGCAAATGGGGTAAGTGTAGGCATAGGCAAGGCCTCAGCTGCACCCCCACCCCACTTCTTGTTCATTCAGGAGGGAGAAAGCATTGAAGATCCCTGAAGCATCAGCCTGTCCTACTCAGGGGCTCTCCCCCTCCATCCCGACCTGGCCCATCTTCTATCTTTTAGAGCCATCATTTTCACCCAGGCTCTGCCTGGAGTCCACGTGGCCCACTCAGCCCAGCTCATTTTATGCACAGGCATCTATATCCTCATCTAAGAAGAGCCAGCCATTGGAACGCCAAATGTGGCTAAAGGGAGTAATGAGTTAAGGGAGGTGAGCAGAGAAGTTGAGTCACCTGAGAAGAGCCTTACAACTGGAACTTCTAAATTAGCGGTTCTCAACCAGCGGCAATTTCCACCCCGCCCCACCCCGCCTCCCATAGCCAAGAATTATGTGACCCCAAATGTCACTAGCACAGTGGTTGAGAAACCCTGGCCTACAAGAAGCCACTCCTAAAGGTTGGCTTGGCGATGCAGAAGCCACCAGATTAGGTAGCCAAGAAGGGCAGGGTTGGATAGGAGCAGGCGTGGGGCATCTCTGGACTTCAGAAAAACTCCTAACTCAAGGTGACGAACAAAAAGGAACTCAGAACTGTGTTCTGAGCTGTGTTCTGAGCTGTGTGACTGTGAACTGTGTTCAACTCAGAGCTGAAACGTCAAGGTCTTCGTAGTCAGCATCCAGAGCCTGCCTCTTCCTGGCTGCCTGAGCTCAGGCGATTACTTAATGTTTCTCCATCTCAATTGCTTCATCTATAAATTCAGGGTCCTAATAACTGCTCTGTAGGAATTAGTAAGGGGTAGCGAAGATCTTAAACATGAAGTACTTCTCAACAGGTGCTCAACGAAGATCCCTTCCTTTCCCTTTTTTCTTGCTCTGGATGATTTCTGGAATGAACCTCATAGAGCTAGAGGGAGGAAGGAGACAGTCGGATCCTCTCCCCACAGCCTGCCACTTCCAGGATGCCTGCATCCTCCTTCACTTCTTTTCTTTTTTCTTTCTTTTCTACCTCCTTTTGAGAACTGAGGTTTCCCATCCATCAGTGATCACAGACTCAGGCAGGGGCTTAAGCTACCACTTTTTTTTTTTTAACCTCTTGACTCAAGAAGATACAGCAGAGTAAAATCACCAGGTATCTATGCACAAAAGAAACCAAGAAGCCTCCTGGGAAATTCCTCATCCTAAGAGAACAAAGGATTAATAGCAAAGGTGTGCTTCAAAGACAACAGGTGAGCTTTGAAAGACCATTCCGGGCACAGAATACATCCTGTATCAGAATCGTTCCCTTGTTCAATCATTGTGGATCCACCCTGCATCTCTGGACAGGGAGACTAATGAAGACTGACCCAAACCCAAAATTGTTTCTGTAAAATTTCCAAGGGCTATGAAAAGCACGAAGGCTCAGAGGTTCTATGACCAGGGAGGATCTGACATCAGCGGAGGCACCAATGGCAGTGGCCTCTCCATTTTGATCATGTTGGTGACACAGGGGCCCCTAGCCACACTCTTGACAGAGGGCACTGCTTGCCGCTATAGGCAGCAATGCCCTTGAGAGATATCAGTGGTGGAAACAGTTCCTCTGGGGCCTTTGAGCAATCGAATTCCTCTGCACAGAGACCCAGAGCAGAGGAGGAGACAGACACCAAGCACTCTCACAGCACCAAAGAGACCCACCGCGGGAGTATGGGGACATCCCCTGGAAGGCCCCAGCGCTCTGGGGAGACACCTCAAGCAGCGGAGGCAGAACGGCCAGCCAGACACCAGCCTGGTATCTTTCGGTTGTCATTGGTATCTTTTTCTCTTTTTTTTCAGACATGTAAATATAGTTTCATAACTTTCTGATAAACGTTAACACCTCCTTTAGAAAGATTGGAAACTTCAACAACAAAGAAGAAAAAGACAACTGTCAATCACACCACTGCTCAGAGCTGACTTCCCCTAGAGCTGCAATGCACTTCCTTTGGTCTTTTCTTAGCTATGGGTATTTTTACATTGTCGGGAATACGGACGAAATCAATAGACACTGTTGGGTGGCCATTTCCCTCCCTGTTTTTTCTCTAGCTCACACTGAGGTGATCCAATGAGTTGATGTTACAGGACGTCTTTCCGTGGCCCCTGCCCACCCAGCTCCATGAGGGGTGGAGGGAGTTATTCTTATAACTTAGTTCACCTCCAATTGATACTTAGGTCACTGTACCCCACTTCCCCACTTCAATGAGGAAAATACACTAAGTTCAAATCTTTCCCCTTAGGGTGAGGGAAAGTGGAGCCAAGGTGGTTTGCCTTACCTTGAAGCACACGAGGAGACAAAGGAGGACCCAGGATCTCCCCCTCACCCAGATGATGGCCATGCGTAGTCTCCCCTGGAGATGGCCTGGAACACATACAGTGTCAATAAAGACCTAAGGAGGAAATCAAAGCCTAGCTCTCTATGATATATTAGAGGAATGCAAAATATTAGACCTCAGGCATTTACACTGGATCCCTCACATTCCATTACTGGTATTCGAAGCTCCTTTTCTTGTCCTTTATGTCTTTTTTTTTTTTTTTTTTGGACAGGATATTAATCCTAAATCAAGATTGTAAAACTAAACCATTTAAAATATACGCATGCTTAGCAAAAGGATCCTAGGGTTTAAGAATCATTTTTAAAATTAGATTTTTCAATTTGATTCAATAAACATGTATTGAATGTCAGCCCTGGAGTCTACAACTCCATTCCTTTGTAGGTACTAAAGGCCCCCAAGAGGCAAGCCCACTCTAGACCAATCCCAATTAATCCAGCCTACAACCATTAGTACACATATTTTCCTTGAGTGCTTCCTATTTGCTGGGGGCACTGGGCAGAGTTGTCTGAGGTCTGTATGTAATATGTCTGCAATCAATATACATTTCCCTCTTTACTGTAGACAACAAATGCTTCACTTTCCTCTTAACTCTCCTATATGTATACATGTACAAATGTATAATTTTCCTATATACACATACATTTTACAAATACATGATGGTAAATGGCACCCACAGCATGGCTTCAGTCTTGTGTAAGAAATACAAGGGACTTTGATGATCCAGAGAGCTCATTGCCTACCTAAGGAAGGCAGTCACTACTAATCCCAGCTGGCTGACACTTGTGGCTTTGTGGGGCCAAAGTCAAGTTTTTCAAGAAAACACAAGAATTTAATTTAAGTCTTCCTTTTCTAAAAATTCATTTTTTGCAAAATGCTGCCTAGGTCAAACAAGAAAAAACTTAAATGAGGAACGTACTNCGGCTCAGGTCATGAACTCAGGGTCATGAGATAGAGCCCTGCGTCACGCTCCGTGTTGGGCTCCATACTGGGCATGGAGCCTGCTTAAGATTTTCTTTCTTCCTCTACTCTGCCCCTGCTGTGCTTTCTCTCTCTCTCTCTCTCCCTCTCTCCCTCTCTCTCTCAGAAGGAAGGAAGGAAGGAAGGAAGGAAGGAAGGAAGGAAGGGGAAAGAAAGAAAGAAAGAAAGAAAGAAAGAAAAAGAAAGAAAGAAAGAAGGTAAGAAAGAAACAAGAAAGAAATGTGCATTCTTTTCAAGTCAGATATTCCAGTCCTAAGTATTTATTCTGCAGAGGTATTTTCACATGTGTGAAATAACGTGTTCAATATTTGTTGCAGTATCGCAATGCTGCAAATCATATACATGCCCACCGATGTAAGACTAAGTACTACAACACACCCATACAATAGAACTCTATGTCATTATTTTAAAATTGAAGCAGCTTTATATAGAGTGATTTCACTGACAGAGTGCCAAGTCAAGAAAAGAAAAAAACAAATACAAAACACTACATAAGTAAGTCACCCTTTGTGTAAAAGGTAAATAAAAGGATGCATACATATATAATGGCCTATGCCTCAAGATGGCCAAGGGCCACCGACTCTCCCTGAGACCTGGATGAGAGAAAGAAAAAAATGTGTATGACTCTGGACTCAAGGTTTTTGGCCACTCCACCAGAGCCTTGAGGAGGCAGTTATTAGGAGCACACTTGTCCCCCACCATTCTCTTCCAGTCCCTATTTCCAGATGGGCATTCCAATTCTTAGTGTGGTGGTAGCCCTGCCTGAAACAGCTAACAGAAGCTGTGATCACCTGAGTTTACCATTTCTCTTTCCTTGGGTGGGGTTCTCCCTCTGGTCTTCCTGGCCACTAAATACTGCCTGAGATATGGGCAGCCCAGCCAGAATGAGCCCTTCCTTGGCCATGCTTCTACAGGCATCAAGGAATGGGCTACTGGCTCCTTCTTCTGAACCAAGTCCTTCTAATTAGAGCACCAAGCCCAGGTGGCAAGAGGGGTCCACGGAGCACAAGAACTTCATTACTTCAATGGTCAAACAAATCTTAATAATGCTGCGTCCACGTACATATTCATAAGCACGCTAGCTTAATAATGACTCTGAAGACTGCAGGGCAGAAAGACGGTTGCCCTTTTTTACCCCACTGTTGCCCAAGATCATTTGACTAACGAATCTTCCCTCTTTGTTGTATGCCTGCGGACATCATGCAAAACTAGTGTTTTCCAAGTGTAATGCACTTGGAAAGATCTATTCCAACCCAAGTCTAGCTTCCATTCTTTTCTCCATCTTGCCCCTTACAAAAGACACACCAGTCAGCTTCCTGAACAAACCCATAAGGGTTGTGACAAACT
>NW_027529545.1:954215-954509 GCF_008692635.1 Crocuta crocuta
GGTTGAAAAAACAGAAAAAAAAAAAAAAAAAAAAAAAGACACTAAATAAATAAGAAGGAGAGAAATCCAGTAAGGAGGGAAAACTCAAAATTAAATGTCTGATTCTATTATTTGGTGGTTACGGTCATCTCAGGCAGAGAAAATGAACCTGATCATGGAAAATAATAAATCAGAAACTAGAAGGCAAACAGGCAGGAGAACAGACAGAAAATGTTGAAGGTCACAGCAGGCAATGGGTTATAAATCAGAAACTAAGAGAACACAAATGCCTAAGAGGAGGCCAAGGTCAATGGT
>NW_027529545.1:954545-954840 GCF_008692635.1 Crocuta crocuta
CAAGGTCACTGCTTCCTCTCTAGGCAGCCCATCAGAAGCCATTAAAAAGCCACTGGCGTGAGATGGTTACAGACTCTTCCCCAACAGAAGCTTCAAAGATTACTCCTTGAGGTTTGACGTGAATCCACAGAGGCCAATACAGTTACACATGTTGTACATGTAAGGGGAACCATTAACCAGGCAGATGCTATAGATTTATGTATTTATTGCCATAATTTTCTGGCAGACTTTTTGTAGCAAAATTTTTATATTACGATGATCTAGAAATAGAATATATTTCTAATCTGTGTGAAAG
>NW_027529545.1:954864-955478 GCF_008692635.1 Crocuta crocuta
AAATCAGTGTGAAAGTGCCATAAGAGATAGCAGCAGCCCTTCTCCAAAGGTCTACTCAGTCCCTAGAAGGCCAGGGGCGTATGGCAGAATGCTAGCCATTAAAGTAAGGTGACCTGCACCCTATAGTTGGCTCCACGGGACAGTTTCTTCACTCACCCAAGTCTGAATCTCCTCATTGGCTAAGTGAACTCTGGTTCTCGAGGCTCTTTCAGTCATCTGAATACACTACATACATTCTCACCTCTCATTTTACACACATGCTGTGCTTCTCCTTGAAACACTCATCCTTCACTTACCAGCTGGCTGATCCTCCCAATCCTTCAGGTCGCAGCATAAATGCTAAATATTCTGGAAGGCCTTTACTTCTACCATGGCTAGGTTCCCTACTGAAAGCTTCCAGAGACCACCTGCAGCATCCACCATCATAATTCACATCAGTTTTTAGCAGGATTATTTTAGTGCTGTCTTCCCAGTAGACTTTAAGCAACACTAGGACAGGAAACCTCTGACTTGTTAAGAGCTGTCTCTTCATGGGGCGCCTGGGTGGCTTAGTCGGTTAAGCGTCCGACTTTCGCTTAGGTCATGACCTCGCGGTTTGTGGGTTCGAGCCCCGC
>NW_027529545.1:955509-957597 GCF_008692635.1 Crocuta crocuta
CAGAAGGAAGTCAACAAATATTTATTAGAGAAAGACATGAATGACCTCGAAATTTACATAGAAACCAACAAGTCTCATTTTTTAAAGTTTATTTATTTTGAGACAGCGTGAGTGGGGCAGAGGCAGAGAGAGAGGGAAGCAGAGAATTCCAAGCAGGTTCTGTACAATCAGCTTGGAGCCTGATATGGGGCTCGAACTCATGAAACCATGACATCATGACCTGAGCTGAAACCAAGAGTTGGATGCTTAACCCCTGGAGCCACCCAGGTGCCCCAAGTCTCATTTTTACTTGTTTTTAATCTTTATTTATTTTTGAGAGAGAGATAGAGACAGAGTGTGAGCAGGGGAGGGGTAGAGAGAGAGGGAGACAGAGAAACTGAAGCAGGCTCCAGGCTCTGAGCTAGCTGTCAGCCCAGAGCCTAATGCGGGGCTCGAATTCATGGACCGCAAGATCATGACCGGAGCTGAAGTCGGATGCTTAACTAACTGAGCCACCCAAGTGCCCCAACAAGTCTCATTTTTAAAGATTTTTTTCCAGAACCAGTCCATCTGTTCCTTTAATTTTATCAAAGTAAGCCAAATTCACTTGTCTCATGCTTAAGAAAATCAATTCTTAAATCCTGATGTCTTATCTGTACATATTTTAAAAAATTTTTAATATTTATTTACATGAGAGAGAGAGATTGAGAGAGAAAGTGCGCACACAAGTGGGGGAGGGGCAGAGAGGGAGACACGGAATCTAAAGGAGGCTCCAGGCTCTGAGCTGTCAGCACAGAGCTCAACGTGGGGCTCAAATTCATGGGCCATGAGGTCATGACCGAAGTTGGATGCTTAACCAACTGAGCCACCCAGGAGCCCCAATCTACATATTTTTTAAAGAATAAAGTGCTATCTAGGTACAAATGTATTCCTGTGAAGTTGTATATATTTTGAGTATATGAAAATGGTTTCGATTTTAATTGTCTCAGCAGGTCAAGTGGAATGGCGTCATCTTAGGAAGAAACCCCCCCCCATCCCATTTTACCTGTTCACTTTATTCAGATCAATTAGGACTATTTTTACTTTAAAGGAGTGGGATCATGATATTAAATGGAGAGTAATATTGAAGAAAGCTCTCTTACTATTGATATAAAAATGTTTCAGTCATTTTCTTCATCGAAAAAGCAAGATAGAGAACACCGTAAGCGTTATTTGCATGAGGCCCCTCTATGGCCTCATCCGCTGTTCTCCCAGAAGACTCAGTGCCTGGTGCCTCTCATGTATGGGGAAGCCAGAAGTGATCCTGTCACATGAGCAGGGAGTAGACAAACGAGATCACCTGGATCTTAATGGGAGCAGGGGCAGAGTTCAAGGGAGATGACATGTTTCCCTGCATGAGGGAGAATTTACTACTGGGGAGCCAGACTCTCAGCACATGCACACATTCAGCACAGACTAAAGCTGGACGGCCGGCATCTAAATCCTAGCTCTGCCGCAACTACCTGGGGGAAACTTGTATAAATTACTTAACCTCATGGTGCCTAGTCCCCTCATCTGTAAAATGGGAATTGTTTGGGGAACTACATATTGGGGTAACTGCATACAGGTAAAACGATTCAATGGACTGGAGCACTTGGAAGAATGGCCACCATGCTAAGTACTCGACATACATTAGATATGACTTTTATTATCTTTGTTCTCCATTTAGGGGCAGGGACCGGGAGGGAGTTGCTTTTGTAAGGTACACAGTACACCATGGTTCTCCAGCCTAGTGTGAGGCAATCGACAAAAACTGAAATAGCAAAAAAGCGTCTTGGGGAGTGCCCAAAAGAGTGGGGATCATTTCCAGGCCAGACTACAATCGCTTGGCATTCTCCATATTCTCTGATTTGGTGTGGGCAGCGGCAGCGAGGGAGAAGACAGAAGGCAGGGTGAAAACATCAGTGCCACAGGGCGCGTGATGGAATGAGGAAAGAACAGTCAAGGAGCAGATGTGGGAAATGCCAGGAGACAAAGATCATTAGCCTCCCTGGTCAAATGTCTCCAGGCTTTCCTTTTCACGTGCCTTCTGACAAACAGAGTAAGAAACGCCTCGCGGCGGGAGGCATC
>NW_027529545.1:957644-970043 GCF_008692635.1 Crocuta crocuta
GAGGCATCCAGAGCCCCAAACCTGTATTGTTGTCCTTCAGTTTTCTAACACATCAGGGGAAAATTTCACTGGACAACACAGGTGCACTAAGCTGGGAGTTTGAAAAGGAAGGGTATCCATCAATAAGTAACTTGTTAGCTTATTGTTCTCACGTGATAGTGTTGTACCATTTCCTGCCATTAAATATCAGAAATGAATTTTTGCTTAAAATTGTAGAAAGCTTTATACATTTGCATGCCTTTATTTGTTAAATTCCAGTTAGTTGACATATCATGTAATATTAATTTCAGGTGCACAACATAGTGATTCGACATTTCCGTACAATATCCAGTGCTCATCACAAGTGTCCTCCTTAACCCCGTCACCTACCTCACCGTCTCCCCTCCCCTCCCCTCTGGTAACCATCAGTTTGCTCTCTACAGTTAAGAGCCTGTTTCTTGGTTTACCTCTCTCTCTCTTCTCCCTCTTTGCTCATTTGTTTTGTTTCTTAAATTCCACTTATGTGTGAAATCATATGGTATGTCTTTTTCTGATGGACTTATTTCGCTTAGCATAATACTCTCTAGCTTTGTCCATGTCATTGCAAATGGGAAGATTTCATTCTTATTTATGGCTCAGTAATATTCCATTGTGTATATATATTCCATTGTACAGTGTGTATGTGTATATATGTAGATACACACACACACACACACACATATATATTCATTCCACATCTTCTTTATCCATTCATTAGTTGACAGACACTTGGGCTGTTTCCATAGTTTGGCTATTGTAGATAATGCTGCCTACACAGTTTGGCTCTTCTAGATAATGCATCAGAGTGCATGTATCTCTTTGAATTAGTATTTTTTTTTTTGTATTCTCTAGGTATATACCTAGTATTACAACTGCTACATCTTGGAGTAGCTCTATTTTTAAATTTTGAGGGACCTCCATACTGTTTTCTACAGTGGCTGCACCAGTTTGCATTCCCACCAACAGTGCAAGAAGGTTTCCCCCATATCACCGCCAACACCTGTTGTTTCTTGTGTTGTTGATTGTAGCCATTTTGACAAGTGCGAGATGACACTTCAGTGTAGTTTTGACTTGTATTTCACTGATGTTGAGTGATGTTGAGCATCTTTATATGTGTCTGTTGACCAGCTGGATGTTTTCTTTGGAAAAATGTCTACTCACATCTTCTGTCCATTTTTTAAATTGGATTATTCATGTTTGCAGTGTTGAGTTTTATGAGTTCTTTTTATATTTTGGATACCAACACTTTATCAGATAGGTCATTTGCAAATATCTTCTCCCATCCCATAGGTTGCCTTTTAGTTTTGTTGATTGTTTCCTTCACTGTGAAGAAGTTTTTTATTTTGACAAAGTCCCAATAGTTTGTTTTTGCTTTTGTTTCCTTTGCCTCAGGAGCCATATCTAGAAAGAAGTTGGTATGACCAATGTCAAAGAAGTTACTATCTGTGTTCTTCTCTAGGATCTTTATGGTTTCAGGTCTCACATTTAGATCTTTCATCCATTTTGAATTTATTTTTGTGTTCGCTGTAAGAAAGTGGTCCAGTTTTCCCAGCACCATTTGTTGAAGAGACATTCTTTTTCCCACTGGATATTCTTTCCCGCTTTGTTGAAGATTAGATGGCCATGTAACTGTGGCTTCATTTCTGGGTTTTCTATTCTGTTCTACTGATCTGTGCCAGTGTCATGGTGTTTTGATCACTACCACTTTGTAATATAACTCAAAATCTGGAATTGTGATGCTTCCAGCTTTGCTTTTCTTTTTCAATGTTGCCTTGGGTATTTGGGGTCTTTTGCAGTTCCATACAAATTTTAGGATTGTTTGTTCTAGCTCTGTGAAAAATGCTGTTGGTATTTTGATAGGGATCACACTGAATGCTGAGATTGCTTTGGGTAGTATAAAATTTTAACAATATTTGTTCTTCCAATCCATGAGCATGGAATGTCTTTCCATTTCTTTGTGTCTTCTTCAATTTCTTTCATCAGGGTTTTATAGTTTTCAGAGTACAGGTCTTTCACACCCTTGGAATCTCCATATACCAAAAATGAAGCAGCCAAAAGAGAAATTAAGGAATCAATCCTATTTACAACTGCACCAAATACCCTTTTGCATTTAGAGACTACAGATTCATCACAGAGTTGTCAGGAATGATATATACTGAGATTGATATATATATATATATATCATTGCCTCTCTCAAGAGGTCATTTAGAAGAAAAAGACGTAATCATTAACTTCATTTATAACAGTTGGTTTATTACAATCTGGTTGTTCCTTTCACAAGCATCTGTGACATTGCTGGAACTTGTCATTAAGTGCCTTAGCAGCAGTATCCACCTCTAATCTTCGGGGCACTGGCTTCTTACTACCCTGTCTTCTCACCCATCTCCACATGCTGTAACTGACAAACTATGGCTGGGCTTCCTTATGTAATTAGAGTTGTGCCTCCTTGCCAGGTAGTTTCTCCCTCCTCTCCTAATTAGTCCAGCTCTCCCTCGAAGGCACGAAGGAACTACCAGTTAAGTCAAATGAAAACAATAGGCCCAGTGATGTCAGTTTCTGAAACTGTTGATTACTTTCCATGTTATATCATATGGCCATGAGGATTACTCCGCACGTACGGATAAACTGTTCAGCTATTCATTAGCTCCATCCAGACGCATCAAGGCTTGTCCTGTTTAACTAACCTTTCCGGCCATGTGACACAGGAAAAACAAGTCCTTCTCCAGGAGGGTTAAACTGAATATCATACTAAGACCTTACCTTCCCGGTGGCTTTTGTACTCAATTTTCTCCCAGTGCAATAACTCCAAGACAAGGATTGGAACAAAAAACAACAAAAATAATGGTATTTTGCGTGTCTCTTAAGAAGCGAGGGTCTTATTTTTCAAACATATTATTGGTGCACTGTGCAAGCATCCTAACAAGGTAATAACAGAATTAGCAAGTTCCTGGTAGCAGCATGGGCCGTTCCAACTCTTCCAACATAGCAAGTGCACAAGTTACCGTAGCACCAGGAAGAGTAGCTTCAGGTATTGGCTATGGGGCATTTGGTATATACATTCTTACTTTCTCCTCCAAGGGTTCTCAAAAACCGTGCTCCGGGGACCAGCAACATTCGTATCACCGGGGAACTTGTTCCAGAGGCCAATTCTGGGGACTCACTCCAGACATAATGAATCAGAAACTCTGCAAGTAGTAGGCAGCAATCTCAGTCTTAATGGACTGTCCTGGTGGTGCTGGTGCAGCTCCCTCAGACAGAGCTCCACTTTGTCAATCATGTGGCCAAGCAGAAATGGGCCAAGCCAGTTTGTACAGATTCGGGTGGAATCCTTAAAGCCCATCCTGTTACCGTGAGTCTCAGATCACAGAAAACGGAGTGTTAGGATCATTGTTAGTTCTATGAAGAAAAGGAAGGAGGAAAAAATGCGCCAATTTCCTGGTAAATTTCCCCAATGGTTTTAACAATCTTTACCATATGCAAAGCATAATGTTCTCAAAGATTAAATACCACTCTTGGGACTTAAAGAAAAGAGGAATAGAAGACCATACTTGGGAAAAGAAATTTCTCTCTTTCCTGCTATGGAAGAAATATAACACTCGTTAGGTCATTCCAAAATCTATGACACTGGTTTCTAAGACAAAGAAAACTTTTAAGACAGCATGGCCAAGATGAATCAGAATACCTTTCTGTAGTGATTTTTCCAGTGCTGACACACAACTTCTATCAAGCAATTTTTCCTGAAGAGATTAACCTAATTACTAAAGTTCTCTTTACTGCAGTCACAAAGGAAGGGGAGGGCAGTTCAGGTGAAATTGCCTTGAAGCCAGAGCCCCAGACTTGTCCACATTCCTCACATTTGTGGCATTCTTGAGGCCATCAGACCACCCCTAGTGACAAAGAAAAGAAGACCTGACTGGAGACAAACGGCAATTATTAAAGCCATTTCCGAGTGGATATCTCAGGAAAACACATTTCTTTATAGACACTAAGGACACTAAGGATAAGGAGGGCGTGGCAGCTAATGGAAGAGCATGAACTGAGCAAGACCCTTCCTGGACTTATCAGCAGGACTAGGCTTTTGAGGGGACAGAGGTGCCTGGGCACTGAGGTCATCTGAGTTCCATCAGCCACCCTACCACTTCCTGGTCCTGTCTAAATCCAATTGCTTATTTTTGGATTAGCTCTGCCACTTTACAGCAGATGCTTTAAGGAAACCAAACTAATTTAGCGTGCTGAGTGCTAGGACTAGCTAGGCAATTTAACATGGAGGCATTGCCCCTTTGTTCATTAGCCTCGACTGACCTTGGTCCAATTATTAAGTCCCTCTTTGTGCCAGTGACCTCATGAGTCCAGTGGGAATATACTCACCAACTCATTACTAGACAACTCCTAAGGGAAATGGATGAAAAGAGTTGGGTAGTGCTGGCCTCTATTCTATACTTTTCTATGTATCTGTATTTTTATCTTGAAGAACAAATTAGGAAGAGTCCATATCCCAAGCCCGTGTCACTGAAATTGAATGAGGAAATCACTGAGCCAGTAGGCAAGCATCATATTTTGCAGAACACTGAACATTAAAAGGAGACCCACCAAATGTTTCTATTAATGGAAGAGTTTTTCTTCACTCAGTGTGTGTGTGTGTGTGTGTGTGTGTGTGTGTGTGTGTGTAGGAAAGAGTTCAAGCCAACTACAATGCTGGATTGTCAACAGTGCCGAGGAGTCTGAGGAGTCTGAGATAAGCGAGAGCGACATAAATACCACAAGCATTGATTCTTTTTGAATAAATATAAACTAAGTCTTCAAGCGAGGAAGCCACTGAGCCAGTAGAATAGATGCCACGTTCTTGGCCATCAAGGTGGCCCTACATTCATTATCTGCCTACTAATGGCATTTCTTTGAGCTACCTCTAAACCTCTCCCTAAGAGGCACCAGTCCTTCAGGCTTCGCCAGCTGGAGTTGCTGTGCCACGGCCCAGGGGCAGGCCAATTAAGATTCATTATGTCACATCAAGGGAAGAATTCCAAACACTGGGTCCTCCACCAAGCATGCGGCACCCTCACCCTCCCACTTCAAGCCCTGAGATGTTTTCAGTAAAAATAACCTTAGCTAATCATAACTGCTAGGGAGGATAGAGATAATCTCAGTGAGGTCACAAGGAGCTAAAAAAGTCTTTAGACATCAAAGAGTTATACTAAGAAGGGGTCAGGAAATGCAGCATGTAATGACTCATCCTATATCCTTCTGTTCTTTCTGAGCCTCAGATGGGGCTGGGATGCTGTGCTGGGAAGGGGGGGGGGGGGTGNAAACCGCATTTTACCGTCTCAAATAAATTAGTAGTATGCACCTAAATAACATTCAAAACAGAGAAAGTCATCACCGTGACGGACTTGTAAAAGGCAGTTGCAGGAAATTGCACAAAAGCAGCAGAATGAATATTACCAGAGTGAACTGGATGCTTGCGACAACCACCTGACACTCCAACTTCCTTTCAAATTTCACTTTTCCTCCCCTCTCCTTTTTGCCAGATGAATGTACTTCCAGCTGGACTTAGGGGAAGCAATGGTGTCAAACAACGACTTGTTAAGAAATACACACCTGTCATAAATGCAAGGCTCTCTCACGGGATATATTGAATTGCGCTCCCTGCTTCCTATGAAAAGGTGCAATGAAAAAATGAATTAACGATCAACTACCAGATGTTTCTAGCATCTCTATTAGTTTGGGAAAGATGAAACAATTGCTGTATTGTACAGCTGTATACCTCACATAAACATAAGCATTTAGCATGTGGGAAGAAGGCTCAGCTAAATGTGTCTGGAGAATAACTGATCTTTTCTTCTTGGCTAGGCTTTGTAATAACAGGAAGAAATCTCCTCTTCTCCTTGAACTGACACATTTTACGCCAACACAAAAAAACAAATGGATGATTTTCTAAGGGGATGGTCATATGGATATGTGTTCTTACTTTCACATGGCTTCATTGCATCAATTATAATTATCTTGGCCTTCCGGGTGATTCGCATACATGCACATTTCATAATTCGAAAGCTTTCTAGTTACAGAAGGTTCTAAGTTCTGTAAATCCCATTTTCTAAATAACACAATGGATTCCAATGAGGAGAGATGTGAGCTTTGGGAAGTACAGGGCTGCCCACACTTTGAAGATATTAAGGAAGGGGATGCATCTGACTTCTTGATCTCAGGTCAGGTTCTTGATCTCAGGGTCATGAGTTCAAGCCCCACATTGGGCTCCACACTGGGTGTGGAACCTACTTAAAAGTAATTAAGGAAGAATATATGCCAAATATTTCGGTTACTTTTGACTACATAATATAATGCTCAGTGTTCAAGTATATGGAGCAGTCATCAACATGTGTCATTCAAGAAAAGGGACAGGAGAGGTGCCTGGGTGGCTCAGTCGGTTAAGCGTCCGACTTCGGCTCAGGTCGTGATCTCACAGTTCGTGGGTTCGAGCTCCACGTCGGGCTCTGTGCTGACAGCTCAGAGCCTGGAGCCTGCTTCAGATTCTGTGTCTCCCTCTCTCTCTCTGACCCTCCCTTGCTCAAGCTGTCTCTCTCTTTCTCTCTCAGAAATAAATAAAACATTTAAAAAATTAAAAAAAAAAAAGAAAACGGACAGGAGTATATTGTGCAATAGCCTCAATCTCTGCCTCTGGATCCATATTATTGTGTCTCCAAGTGACTGTGCTTTGAATTTAGTCTGTGTCATCTCACTTTCAGAGGAGAAATGTGGAATGGAAAGNTGTACTACAGTTTTTACTGAGATTTCCCCTCATATGCCAGATTTGATGGGTTTTCCCCAGTGGCTGCCTTGATCTTGTCTAAAGGATTCTGAGATCCTACCTGGGTGTAGGCAGAAAGAAGGTGGGAGTCTATTAACAACATTTGCCAGTACTCCAGAATGGGAGGGTGTCAGCTCATGGGCAGACATGTTCTAGCTTGGGGCTTGGTGGTGGTGAAGAGAGTTGGCTTTGTGATCAGCTAGACCTCAGTTCAAAGCCACAAGCTCAGATACACTGGGAAATTTACTTAGCTTCCCTGAGATGGTTTCTTCTTCTTTTCAGTAGGGCTAATAATGAAAACTACCCAAAAAAGCTATTGTAAAGATTAAATGAGGTAATGTGTGTAAATGTTTTGCCCATTTCCTGTCACAGAGTAGAGCTACAAGAATGACAGCTGTGGCCGTGGCAGTAATAGTAGCCCTAACAACAGGCATGACAGCAGCGGTAACAGTAGTAGCAGTTTAAGGACATAGATCAGAAATTTTTCTGGTACTGATTAGAGAAAAAACCAATATGAAAGAGAGAGAGAGAGGGAAAGCGAGAGCAAGAGAGAGAGCGTGCGTGGGATCAAGAGAGGTATTCTGACTAGCCAAGTAAACTGGAACCAAAAACCATCACTGGAGATCCTGGCTCAAAGGTATTCAACCTTTGATGGAAGTGACCCTGAGCTTCAGAGAAGTTTCCCCTTCTCTCGTGGGTGCCTCCAGTAATGTGGCATGTGCCACATCTATTGCATTAAAAGTAGGCCAATACTCCTAAGGTAGAGGGTGTGGTGTGCACTGAGTAAAGTGAGTACCGGCCAAGGAAGAAATAAGGCACTGATAGGTGGTCAGGGGCTACTGAAAATCTTTAAGAGGGAGAGAAAACAGAAACAGAGGGAAAGTCACCATCCCTTGAGCTGATCCCTCATATCCTTGGTACCAGCTCTTAAAACTCCATTGTTTCAACAGCAACCATATGTAAGTCATCAGGTGGCTTGGAGAGTTGAAAGCCTGTGTGGACAAGTAAAAAAGGGAACTGGTGAGCAGGTTAATGCTCAGAACAGGGGTGGGGAGTATGTTCCCTCTGGAAACTGGGGCCCATAGTTGTAGCAGAGTGGGTTTGAGAGGGTCAAAGATTGTGGGTGTTTTACAAAGGCCGTACACTCCTCTAGAAGTGTGGTTTGATTTGTGAGAGAAATAACGGCTACCTTCCAGATAAATAGTGAAGGAAGAACAAATTCAGAGGGAGGAGTTTAAAAGAATTTTAAAGGACACGCTTGATGAAATAATAAATGAATAGCAGCTTACAGATCATACACTTCTATTCCTGGAATAAACCTTTGAGTTCATTTAATCTACTCCCATTATTTATAGATGAAGAAATGCATGTCTTATGGGTAATCGACCTGTGGAAATAACATGTTAAAACCAGGAGTCATTGTACTAGAAAGAGGTAGAGAGTTCAGAAGTGGACAAGCAGACTTCGGAGTTGTCTAGGTTCACTAGTAGTTAAAGTCATATATGATGATACGGTTCACCCCAGCAGAGGGAAGAGGTCCGTTTCAGCTTCCAAGAAAAGCACGTAGAGTGACACACCCATGGTGACAAGGCCAAATGGATACCATCCAAACATAGATGACTATATGGTCCAAACCATGTGAATAAATGCAGAAAGCTGGACATTTATATTTTACATGATTTGGCCTATCAACTGAATTCTGATTAGTGTTTACTCTTGGGATGGACCCTTCTGCTTTTCAAAGAGTGTGAGGAAATAAAGGCAGATTCAAAATGTATACAGTGTGACACTGTTTGGCTAAAAGCTGTAAATATATCAACTCAAAACAATATAAGAAAGGTTTAAAAGGTCTGTTGGTAAACACTGAAAGCACTTAGATTTGAGGTGAGTCAAATACTTAACATTACATATTTGCAACAATAACTGATCATTCTTGAAAGCAAGCGTAAGAGTTAAAATAGTTTCAATATTAAATAATGTGACTCTACAATCTCAGATACTTCCAACAAAAATCATGAAATGTGTATACAAAGAAGAGGGAGAAATAAAAGCAAGCTAATGACGTCATTGTATGTGGGATTCAAATAACTGTATTTCCTTTGTGAAATCGACACTTAGAGATCTATAGGCTGTATTTTTAAATTTAATGCTAACTCTCACAATGAAAATATATTCAGGGTTTCTAGAGGAAAAGGGCCCAGGAATTAACTAATAATAGTTATGGGCGCACACTATGTACCAGGCATGTTCAAGATATTTATTTCTATAGTCATCTTAACACTATGAAATGGGTACTATTTTTATACCGATTTTATAAATGAGGACATTTAGGTACAAATAATTTAAGAGCTATTGATTCTTGAAACGTTGAAATGGATC
This sequence comes from Crocuta crocuta, assembly GCF_008692635.1. NCBI lineage: Eukaryota > Metazoa > Chordata > Mammalia > Carnivora > Hyaenidae > Crocuta > Crocuta crocuta. Next base: position 966,844 of record NW_027529545.1, read on the forward strand.
CAAGCTCAGACAGGCGTATGCCTGAGGTAATGGTCCTGCTCAATATTCTACACATGCATCAAAAGATGGATTTCACTCATAAGTGGGATTTAAGAAGCAAAACAGATGATCATAGGGAAAAGAAAAAAAGAGAGAAAGGGGAGCAAACCATAAGAGACTCTTAAATACAGAGAACAAACTGAGAGTTGCTGGAGGGGAGGTGGGTGGAGGGATGGGCTAAATGGGTGATGGGTATTAAGGAGGGCACTTGTTGGGATGAGCACTGGGTGTTAATATGCAAATTGGTGAGTCACTAAATTATACACCTAAAACCAATTTTACCATATATGCTAACTAATTAGAAGTTAAATAAAAATTGAATTTAAAAAAAAAAGATGGAAACTGACAAGGACAACAGAAAACAATTTTTAAAGCATAAATCAAGATGTTAGAAGATCAAACATGAAAGTATAAAAATAAACATACATTTGTTAGGCTCATTTAAAAATACTTAAGTAATAGAACTATATATTATTTAAAAGAGACCTAATATATAGAATAAGATGATGTAGAAATATTAAAAATAAAGGATAGCAAATAATTATCAAGCAATTCAAAGAAAAAAATGGAAAGCATTAAATTCAGAATATAACTGAATATAACAATATTACACAGATCAAAAGTATAATCCACAAAAGATAATAGTCTAGATCAGTACTAATAGAACTTTCCATGACAACGGAGATGATCTATACTTGTGTGGTCTGATATGGGAGACACTAGCCAATTGTGGCTATTGAGCCCTTGAAATATAGTTAGAGTAGCAGATAGACTGAATTATTAATTTTAATTAATTAAAACTTAAATTTAAAAAGCCACATGTGGTGAGTGACTATAATGCTGAAAAGTACATGGCTGGGTTTCAGTATATGTGAAGTAGATGTTACTAAAATTAAAAGGAAAGTTTAAAAGGAGAATGTTTTAATATAAGAGTATAAANTTTTAAAATAAGAGTATAAAGCAATTTTGAAATATTAAATAGACCAAAACCAAATAAGAATATAGATAATCAAAATACTTTAACTACTAAAATTACCTAATAGTTACATAGAGAACTTCGCCCTCGATAAAGAATGTGTACCCACATTCATGAATGTTTACAAATATCGGCCACAAAAAAAAAAAGCCTCTATTTTCAGAGTTCCCCAAAGTGGAAATTTTCCTGGCTACAATGCAACAAACTAGAAATCCATAACAAAATTTTAGTTAAGTACACACAAAATTCGACAAATTGGAAATTTTAAAGCATTAATCTGCATTTGTATAAAATTTATAATGGAAATAAGCTCTATAATTAAAGCTAATTACAACATACCATGATATATAGGCTGGGTCAAAACTATACCTAAAGGTGACTTCACACATTTTATTGATATTAATAAAAGAGGACAATGGAAATAAATGAGCTAACTCAACTGAGAAGCAAACAAGAAAGGAAGAGGGTGGGGGTGATGGGAATTGAGGAGAGCATTGTGATGAGCACCCAGTGATGGATGGAAGTGTTGAATCACCATATTGTACACCTGAAACTAACATTACACTGTAAGTTAGCTAACTGGAATTTATATAAAAACTTGAAGAAAAAGAAGTAAACAAGATTATAAGGAAAGTCAGAGAAAGGAAAGAGAAGTAAAAATAAGACCAATACTNGAAAGGAAATATATAACAGTCACAGAGATATTTTGAAAAATATTAAAATATTAATATAATTATATGCTAACACATTTAAAAATCATAACAAATGGGTTATTTCTAGCAAAGTATAAGTTCTCAAACTGACAAAGGAAGAAATAGAACAGTTATAGTTATAACAAAAACTTAAACTTTCTTTTATGGGTATCAAGAATTATCTCCCCAAAGTTCTACCATGTCTACAAATGAGCTCTATCAAATCTTCAGGAGACAGAATACTGATGTTCTAGAAACATTTCAGACCATAAGACATATGGAAACATAAGGCTGATCAAAAACTTGACAAGAACAGATTATAGTGAAAATCAGTATCAGCAATCAGTACCAGCTTGCCTGTAGGTCTCGGACCCTGCGTGCTAACAAAGTTGAAGCTGATCTCACTTCTAAACAAGCTGCAGAGGAGGTTCGGGCAAGAGTGACTATGAATGAACAACTTCTTGATCCTACGGATTCATGGACAGCTAAGTTCAGAAATGGGATCGATGAGACAAGATCAGTGTCGCTGGTACAAGAGATCGAGTCTGTCAGCACCCAGATGAGACGAATGGGTTGTCCCGAGCTTCAGATAGGAGAGGCTAGCTAGCACTACTAGCTTGAAGCAAGCTGCTCTGGTCAAAGCTCCCCCCATTCCAACGTTGAACACAATTGTGCAGTATCTCGACCTGACACCGAATCAGGAATACTTGTTTGAAAGGATTAAAGAACTTTCTCAGGGAGGCTGTAAGAGTTCCTTTCGATGGAATAGAGGTGGAGACTTGAAAGGAAGGAAGTGGGATACAGACCTGCTCACTGACTCTGCGATCATCAGGCATGTATTTTGCACCTACCTCGATTCCAGATTACCTCTACATTCTAAGTACCCTGATGGGGAAACATTTACTTCTCAGCACTTTGTTCAGACACCAAATAAACCAGATGTGACAAATGAGAATGTTTTTTGCATTTATCAGAGGGCTATCAACCCTCCCCATCATGAGCTAATCTACCAGCGTCATGTCTACAACCTTCCAAAGATTCTTTTTTTTTAAATTTTTTTTTAATGTTTTATTTATTTCTAGGAGAGAGAGAGAGAGAGAGAGACAGCGTGAGCAGGGGAGGGTCAGANGCTGGACCACATCATTGGCTTTATAGTTGTGTCCCTCAGGGAGCAACTCTGAGATGTATATCAAGCTCTTCCCAGTTTAAAATTTAAAAACAAAACAAAACAAAAGCCGTCCCATTTCAGATACAAAGCCTTCTGCAGAATATTTATACTTCTGGAGAGACAGTCAGCACCCATTCCGTAATATTATTAACTGGGATGGGAAAATGGTCAGTTGAAATTGTTTACTTTGTTATTCTAAATATTTAGTAATGAAGCTCACATGCTGTTTCTATAAATTCAGAATTGTCATATGGTCATTTTGGTGATTCGAAATTTTAGTATATCAAATAATATTTTGAAGTAGGGGGACTACAGTTAAAGCTGG
>NW_027529545.1:970162-977304 GCF_008692635.1 Crocuta crocuta
AAGGAGATTGACTTAACTATTCTTAAGTCCATTGGCAAAAATCAACATTGAACAAAAGTAAATCAAAAGAGTAAACAACTGCTATATATTATTAGAATGACACACCTTGAAAACATGGGATTTACCTAAGCCTTACTACTAGGAATTATACTATTTTGACTCAACATTTGAAGATGTCAAAGGGGAAAAACACTATTTCAAATAGATGTTAAAGGAGTATTGTGTTAAATTCAACACTTGCTTCCAATTTTTAAAAATCCTAGAATCCAGAAATATAGGACTGTTTCTGTAACATAATAATAAATATCTCTGCTAGTAAAATAGTATATCTCATGCTGAACTATAAGCACAAATGCATTCTCATGGAAGTCAAGAGCAACTCAGGATATCCAATAGCACTACGTTTTCTAAAACTATCATAGAAGTTGTAGCCTATGTACTAAGACATGAAAAAAATTAATACTTACAGCTATTCCCATAGAGAGGGAAAACTTTCAACTTTGTGACTGATTTTAGCCACCTAGAAAATACATGAAATCTATTTTAGGTTCAAATCATGTTTCAAGGAAACACTTAAAAGTATATTAAAGCTCAAAAACTATACTCTCCTATGCTATATGACATCATTTATGTGAAATTCTAGACAAGGCAACATTTTAATGACAGATCTGTTGTCTAGGGCCAGGAGTGTGTGTGGGGGGGATTCATCCTGAAAGAGCACTGGGAAACTTTCTGATTGGGGTGGTGACAAATGATTATATACAATACCACAATTGATTATACTGCATACTAAACATGGGTGAATTTTATCACATGTAAACAATACCATTTAAAACTTTCTTTGTTAAAAAGAAAAAAAACACATAACCACTCTATAATCTCACTACTGAGACACAACCATGATTAATATATTGATGTTTCCCAATGTTTATCACACACAGTTTTTCTTTATTTGTAAACATAACTGCAATCATACAGCCTTTTTGTAGCTTCTTTTATGACAATATAAGCATTTTCTATATTACATGGTCTTCAAACTCACCATTTTCATTGGCTACCTAATATTCAATCAAGTGACAGGCATTGTTTAATGGTGAAAACGATTTAATCATCTATCTATTGTTAGGCATACTGCTTCTCACCAACTATTTACTTATGCAAACGTTACTGAGAGGAAATTTTCCTCATAAAGTTCTGTCTTCAAAATTTAGAAATACTTTTAAGGATATATTCCCAGAAGTATAATATCGAGCCCAACAGTATAAACACTTTTAAGGCTCTTGCCAAACTCCAGATTCTTGCCAAAAAAGCCACACAACTTCATATTGCCTCTAGCAATGCTTAATGCCCTTCTTACCCCCTCTGGAATTGGATGCCATCATTTTTAAAATCTTAAAGACTTCCTAATGACCTCTCCCCAAAGCTGTCCAGTCATAATTAATTCCTCCAATTTCTTGAGTGTCAAGCTTTTCAAAATTTTTTCTGTTTGTGTCTTCATCCCCTCTTTTCCTTCTTCCCTTCTTTTATCCACCCTGTTCCCTCTCTTCCTGCCTAACTAGTTTCCACTGTAACTGATGTCTTTCTTCTTTATCTAGTGGCATGATCATTATAATGTGAACATGGGAAAGAAGGTTTCACCTAGGCTGAAGCAGAATAAGGCACGGGAACAGAAAATAGAAGAATCAAATGCATTTCAGAGACTGGAGTGTCAGAGGCCAAAGACTCCAAAGCATCTTAGGGCTAGGGGAGAGGGAGTCTGGGAAAGCAGAGTCAGTCAGGCTTGAAGGCTGTCGTTTCCTTTCTTAAACCCTTCCTTTAAAAAATGCAAAAATCTTGGGGTAGAAGAGTCACCGGGCCCTGGCGAGTAACGAGCATACCATAATCAGCTAAAGGAATAAATAAATTCGTAAACTGTCCTTTCCAGTTTGGATCCCAGGGTCAGTCATTTCTTTGGCTCTCCTGGAAGCATTCAGTTTGTCCACTACTGTCAACTTCTGTCAACCTCTACCTGTAGTGGTCCTTTACTTTCCTCATTCTTGGGTTTCTACCGAAGGCTGCTAAAAAATGACCTAAGTGCTGTTGGTTACCATTACAAACCTATAGCCATCAGGGTAATTCTGCTTGGGATTCTTTGTATAACCTACCAGTAGAGACGCCAATAAATGTAGGATGAAGGGACATGAGATGTGATATTGGTGGCGACTTATTACATCAGCAAATGGGGTATGGGTCCCCTTCCTTGTTGGATCTAGGTGTCAGAGGGAGAGTGCAGAGATGATTCCAGGGAAGATGGGACAAAATGGGAACAGCACATTAAAGGAATGGAGAATGTTTTCCTCCTCCTGGCATTCTCCAAGATGAAGAAATAGGTGCCAGTAGGAGAGTCTGGGAAATTGAGTATTCAAAAATCACAGATGAGAAGTCAATGTACTCAAGAGCTAAAAATCTAAAAATAGAAAGCAAGCTACCTCTGGTCCTTTGAGGCTATTGCCAATGCTGAAAGTCACTCAAAGGACTGTGATTAAAATTTCCTGATTAGAAAATATGATTGCTAACTTCAATCAAGTGATGTAAAGAAAGGTTTCTGTACATGTGCTAAATGTTTCAAATCATGCAAACATGTATACTTGAATGTTACTTAGATTATCTGTTGAGAGCTTGAACTCAGGTGTCTGGACAATCAGTATAATGTTGGTTTGGTTGCTTTTCCAAAATTAGTTGAGGGTAGTACATACATAGGGGAACTTTTCAGGTCATCTGCTGTCGTTTATCATAAAGAATTGTTTGTGGGTTTAACTGTTTAGAAATCTGCACGTGGAAATGGAGACTGCCTGTTTTCGGCAGAGGAGACCCTCTATAAAAATTCTCTTGGTAGGAAATCCATATCGTAAATGAAAAACTAAGTAACACAAAAAAATTTCCACTAGGTATGCCAGTGGGGTGCCTATATGTCTAAGTCTTTTGTTTCTAAGTGCAACCTTTTGCCTCAAGGGAATTGGTCTAAGACACAGCAGAATAATCACCTACTGGATCCAAGATGGGTCCACGATTCCATGGAGTTAATCCCCCCATGTGGTCTCCCATGAAAAAGAGTCAAACCAATCAGACACCTGTCCCCGGAAATTTAAATTAGGAAATGCAAAAAGAAGTGTTGGATTTTTCTTCCTGCTCTTCTTTAAGAATGATCGAAAGCCTATGCTAAAAGGCAGTGAGGGGGGCGCATGGGTGGCTCAGCCGGTTGGGCATCCGACTTCGGCTCAGGTCATGATCTCATGGTTTGTGGGTTCGAGCCCCGCGTCAGGCTCTATGCTGACTGCCAGCTCAGAGCCTGGAGCCTGTTTCAGATTCTGTACCTCCCTCTCTCTCTGACCCTCCCCCTGCTCACACTCTCTCTCTTTCTCTCAGAAATAAATTTTAAAAAAACATTAAAAAATTTTTTTTAAAAAGGCAGTGAGGTAGAAGAAGGGCCACAGGTAGACTCCCCCCCACCCCCCGAGTTGTGCAGTGCGGAACCTGGGTGATCATACTTGGCAACCTTGGCAATGAACACAGAAGCTGTGATTGGGAGGATACACATGTCATAAGTAAGCTGAAACGATGAGGTAAGGAGAAGATCGATAAGGTGGAAAAGAAGGATGAAGCAGCCATAGTGGCCTCAGGGGAGCAGTCCATGCTGAATGCAGATAAAAGGGGGTACAGTATCTACAGATAATCTAAAAGGAATAATAAAACTGGCTGTGATTCTAAACAATGTCAGTGATAAAATACAACTAACCCCCCTGCCCCTGATTTTGGTACACCACTGGTCAATGAGTAGTGAAAGGAATAGAAATCCAGAGTAAGGGTGAGATTCCATAAGAAAAGGGCCATGTAGGGTATGTGTGTGGATGTGTGTGTGTGGAGGGGGAGCATTGGGTCCCAGAGTTGCCTCAATTCTAGATCGTTTTTCACTCCTTTTTTCAATCCAGTTAATTTGAACCTTGTCAGTACTCACCTCACCCCCTCACCCCCGCAATGCTTGAGGTAAATTAAAGAGGCTCAATTCCTTGCAGTCCAAAGGCAAAGTTAACACCAATCACCAACCTGATATCCCAGTGTATGCTATGTAGACTATTCCAGTGAAAAGAAAATATTTTATAAGATAATACAGCCTTCATGTCACAGTGAGATAAAATAAAAGGTTGATTTCGAACAACTAAAAGACTCAAGCCTGTGTGAGCATCTCTTCTGGGTTTCTTTCTACCTTGCTGATAAGCCTTCCCCAGTTTTCTGTCTCCTTTATTGGTTTCTTTCGGCCCCCTCAGATGACACCTCCTCAGCTCCCTTCTCAGATCACTGCTCCTTTGTCCCTGATCACTCTCTCTTGTTTACTTCGTCCAAGTCCATGACTCCAACTACCACGGAGTTACTACTGATCCAAATTTTAGCGACATTAAGCACTCTAAAGATCTCCCAACTATGTTTCTCCTTCAAGTCCTTAAAATTCACTACATCTAAAACTAAATTCATTCTGGGGCTTGCTTGTTCCACTATATTTGCCATCTCATTACCATCCACCTAGTAACTTAAATTAGAAAACTTGAGTTACCTTTATTTCCCCTCATTATCCATCACTTTCAGTGTCATGAAGCTCTACTGATTGTCCCCCCAAAATTTCACAGCCCCACCCCCATTCTATTCCTCACTGTATCACATTAGGGCCTCATTATCGTTCATGTGAACTATGCTATCAACTTCCAATCTGGTTTTCCCATCATGAACAATTCTCCCACTGCCACCAGCATTCTTGCTTGAAAATACAGACATCAAAATATTTTTGTCAGCTTTCCGGTTAAGTCTTCTAGAGGTTCCCTATTTCCTAGGAGGGAATGTCTAGATTAATCAGAACTATATCCTAATTTCCCCAAAGTCTGATATTAACTTCCTTTAATTTCATGTCACATTTCTCCATACTCCAGCCTTACCACCAATATCCAATCGAAACCATCCTTGTCATATACCAAATTTGATCTACTTCTTTAAATTCCTTCTTCTCTTAGAACGTCTTCCTCCCTCTGCCTTGTCTGGACCATAAATACCTACGTATTTCTATCATTCAAGATCCTTGGGTCCACACCATAAGTGCTCTATCAAAAAATACATTTATGACAGGATATTAGTCACTCACACAATCTATTGAGTGGTATGGGGAAAACTTAACAGAATCTTCAGGAAAGCCATGGGCCAGCTAACTTATTCTGAAGCCAAAAACAACACCCCATCGTTCTACTCTTCTCCAAGTGGCGCCCACATCACAGCTCCCCTGACTCCTGCATAGCTCACAAATCTCCTTCAGTCTCCAGAAGACAAAGCCCACACACTTACTACTTCCATTGCTCACTTCTATATCAACGTCTCCCATAGGTACCTCTCACTGCTGGAATCTAAGTCATGGGCAAGTGTCTAGCGCCAAATGGGGCTATGGGAGAGGTTTTTTGCCTTCTGTTTGGGGAGGCAAAGAGTTCTCCAATGATTACAGGAGCGTTTAAATGGATCTAGGGAGCAACTGTCTAGTGTGTCCTTCCTCCTTGATCCGAATTCATATTCACCTTCCAAGACTCATCACCATATTCCCTCAGGCATCGGACTCCCGATTTCAGGGGGCATACCTGTGCCATGGCATGCTATATTGGAATCGGGTGCTTGTATTTACCTTACTCCTAGACTCCATAAAACGCTTGAGTGTCACGGGTGTACTTGATCCTTTTTGGCATTATTCTCTACTCCCTATTTAACATGTAGCCAATGTCTGGCATAGGGAAGCTCTTAATAAATGTTCTTTCTGGGAGAAAGAGTAAAAATTGGAGAAGTCCTAATTCAAAGGTTCTTTACTGCATGTATTTTAGTGATACACCTTTAGCTGAAGTCTCTTTTACTCAATACCCTCAGTTCCAGGGAATATTTTAAACTCTGATGCAATAATATAGCATTGTAATGTACAATGTGTCTAACCAATATTAAAAACCTTTTAAATAGTTTGTGGCTTTCCTAATATCTGCAAGGGAAACTGGAACTCTACCATGAGGCTTCCCAAGATTTAGCAAAGTGCAAGCAACCTGAATTCAGAATCCCATGATATTATTAACAGAGATGTGAGTCTGAAGTGGAAACATGGTAGTGGGGAAGAGTCCAGAGAGGGGACCTCAAATGTAAAAGTCATTTTAAATGTGTTCTGTTTGTTTTGTTAATAACCATGGGATTTGTATCAATGTTACTTTGCCTTCACTTTGACATCATAAAGTGGCCTCCATGGACTTGCTGACAGCTTCATGAGCTGATTGTGACAACAGTCTATGTCCAATGAGAAGGAATAGGCAAGTGGGGAGTACGTAGTTTTATAAGTGAACACAAAGAGAACAGTAAATAAGCAAGTTTCCTTTCTTTCTTTGAAATGTATATGCTTAAGTTTTAAAAAAGGTTTTTTTTTTAACATTTTTATTCATTTTTGAGAGACAGAGCATGAGTGGGGGAGGAACACAGAGAGAGAGGGAGACACAGAATCTGAAGGAGGCTCCAGGCTCTGAGCTGTCAGCTCCAGGCTCTGAGCCTGACGTGGGGCTCGAACCTACCAACTGCGAGATCATACCTGCCCCGAAGTCGGATGCTCAATGGACTGAGCCACCCAGATGCCCCTATGCTTAAATTAAAAAAAGAAATTGGTCATCTGGAGCCAATTGAAGGTATTTAACACCGATCTTTGATAGCCACTTAGTGGCAATTAATTTTATGTATCAGCTAGTTCGTTGAGACAATTCAGATAGGGCCCAAATGGTGGCTTCCCACCCCCATCCCCCAAGTTGTGCAATTCCTTGGCCCTGCAGTCTTGTACAGTAGACAATATATGCGGGAGATGAGAGTGAGGTAGGGGGGCTTAACTGCAACAACTACCAAAAATAGAGAAAACACTCGAAAAAGAAACATACGAGGGCCCCTCTGGTCACTGAGAATAAAGGTAGAAAAACAGAGTTAGTTCTTGATATTTAAATCCACTTTTCTCTCCACAGTTTTAAAGATAAAAAAGTAAAATGAGAAGCCTGACACTGAGTCTAAGTCATCCATTTCCTCTCACACTGCAAACTCTTTATAATATCATCAGAAAGTCA
>NW_027529545.1:977363-979812 GCF_008692635.1 Crocuta crocuta
ACGCGAACTTCTTTGGGCTACATGCATTCACTGTAGTAACCATACTTGGGGTGAACACAGAAGTACGTATTGACATGTTGGATCCCGATGCTGAATGCCTGAAGCTAATGTGACACTGTGTGTCAGCTATACTTCAATTAGGAAAAAAGAAAAAGAAAAAAGAGTGAAGCTTAACATCATATAAATTCTGAATAAAATAAAATTTCCTGGTTATGATTTTTTTTTAAAGAGCAGAACGAATCCGGTTTAAATTCCTACAGTAGTAAGTTTATTGTCATCGTACTGGACAGGGCTACTTGAAACACACTGAGAACGCTACTGTACAATACAGATAATTTACTTTCCAATTACGACAGCCCCAGGTGAATTTCATGGTAGGCTTGACAAGCAAGGAAGAATCAACTAGCATTCACCTGTGGGCTCCATACACTTCTTGGCTTAATTTCACCAATGTACAGGGTGAGCTATGAGGGGCCATTAATTAAAGTCCAAAAGACCAGGTGGGACATGGATGTTTATTCAACAAAACAACTATTTTCCCAGTCCATTTCCACAGTGTGTGAATAAAGATTTTCGCCATCAAATGAAGAAAAGGGAACATTTCAGAAATGTCTGTACTTGCAAATAGTAGGCTGAAATTCAAACACTGCTTCTAATAAATTTTGACAGTGTTTATACGTGTTTTTAATCTAATCGTTTATATATTCCTTTCTCCTCTAAAATGATTAATCTGTTGGTGCATGTGGCTTTGGCAAATAGCAGAATTGTGTTTTTACAGCCATGGCCACGCCAGTCTATACATAGTTAGGCCTTCTCTTTTTTCCTACAGTACTTCTGTATTAGATTTCTCTCCCTCGCTCTTTCATCCATCACCCGCTCTTTGCTCTGTTTTTCTTCCTATTTCTGTTTCGCTTCCCCTCTTCTGTCTTTCTCCATTATATGCTGTAGTAATGTAGAGCCATTTTTTTCTTTATGAAATATCTTAAATAAAATGGAAATAATAATATTAACTTCACTGGGTTCTTGGGAGGATACACGTCAAATGCTTGGGACAGTGCTGGGGACAGGGGAAAGGTCGCGTACATCTAAGTTAGCAAAAATTACCTTAACTTTTGGTAAGTATTATATAGAATTTTATCATCCTTATTCTCAGTTGAAAAGCAGATGAGTGTAGGGGTGCCTGGGTGGCTCAGTCGGTTAAATGTCCAGCTTCAGCTCAGGTCACGATCTCACATTTTGTGAGTTGGAGCCCCATGTTGGGCTCTCTGCTGTCAGTGCAGAGCCCACTTCGTTTCTCTGTCCTCTCCTCTCTCTGTGCCCCTCCCCCGCTTGCTCACTCTCTCTCTCTCTCTCTCTCTCTCAAAAATAAAATAGACATTAAAAAAAAATAAAGGCAGATGAGTGTGAAAACGTGATGGGGATGAAGGGAACACTTGTGAGGTTTGGAAGTACTGTGTCACTCTATTGTGCACCCAAAACTGATACTACACTGTTAACTAACTGGACTTTTGCTAAAACTTTTTAGAAAAGAAAAGCAGATGAGTGAACCAACCTGGCATTTCTCTTATGAAAGCAATCTGAATAATGTTCTTTTTATTTGTTCTTCAGTTTTCTCTCCTGCTCTTACAAATTCTGAGTGTCCCCAACTTTTTAGAGTAGTGGCTCTTCGTCTACGGGGGATGACGATGAAAGGTGTGGCCTTCGCTCCAGAAAACTGCCTGTGTACACAACATTTTGCACACGATTCCGGTGCTCCTGTCCACATCTTTAGTTCGCTTAGTGGCCACTTAGTTGTCCGTAAACTATCTCAGCACCTCTGCTCCATAGAAAGGTGCTCCTACTCTGCCTCGTAACCAGACCACACAAGTGAAAAGCAAAACACGTAGTTTGAACAACACCAAAGCAGGACACGATGGAGGGAAGAAGGGGAAATGTGGCGAAGGGTTCTTTGAAAAGACATGGTTACTGATATTTCCATAACAACGAAACAAAATCATTACCTCGGGAAAAAGGTAAAACATCATGGCCATCTTTGCACTTGCTTTAGAGTTTGGCATTATTTTATTTGCATTGCCTTGGAGGAGCTGCCCTTTTCAGGCGGCAGAACCATGACCCATCCATGCCGTGCCCGAGGACTGCAAACACCGTGGCCAAGTGGAGACAGAAGAGATTCTGGAAGTCCGTGTTCTGGTTCCCTTGTTTCATTTCCTTGCTTTGGACAAGATACTACATTCCTCAGAAGACTCGATTGTTTCGTTCTGAGAAGGTAGTATTACCTTCCTCTCAGGCTCGTTGGGGAGAATACAGGATTGGTAGGTGAAGGTTCATAGTACTTGTAGACCTCCTCACTCTCTCTTTTTTAACACTAGAAGTTTGTTGAATGAATAGATGATGGTTAAGCTTGCCGCCCTCATTATTTTAAGAGCCAGTTCAGAGACTCAACACCTTA
>NW_027529545.1:979834-980194 GCF_008692635.1 Crocuta crocuta
CTGTGGTGTAGTGCTATTCTGAGTATGGGCCATCCTTAAACAACAGAGGGGAAGCTGTCCATGTGCCAATTTTCTTCGGCTTCAGATGGGAAGGTACGGAGACAGAAAAGGGGAAAAGGGACAAAAATGAAATGGTAACAATGAGTACGATATCTCTACATTCCTGTACATCTTTTATAATAGGGAAGAGCACTATTAGCATGAATCCTCTGGTACTTTTCCATTCTTATTTTAAAGACAAATTCTCATCCTTTTACTCTTATTCATGGCTTCTACTTGCTTCACAAACTAAGAGCCGAAGAAATAAAATATCACATCTGGCAATGGTTTTTCATGGCAACATTCTCCTTGTGGCATAAA
>NW_027529545.1:980354-984838 GCF_008692635.1 Crocuta crocuta
TTGTGGCTTAAATGTCTTCATATCATTTCATTAATTAAGAATGCCACACATATTCCATCTGCTTAGACTGTGGACAATAACTGATCTATTGTACACAGGCAAGTGTTTATCTTATAAGAACTTCCATTGAGAGGAAAAACTAGCATTTCCTTAATTCTTTCTCATCCACACCTTATGCCAAAAGTACACTTACTTTTTATGTACTCTTAAATATTTTTACAAAGCTCATCGATCAAATATCCACTCAGAAAACCTAAATATTGAGATTGGTAATTCAGAACAAGAGTCTAATTTCCTTTTGCATGTCCATTCTCCCAGGCACTGGACAAATGTATAATTTTAGAGGGAGGTACTTGAGTAGCTTGTGACTGTCCTTTGGGGGACAGAGGCTCACTATAGAGGTTGAACAATGCAAACAGCGTAGCATGTTGGAAAATCATCCCTCCAAATCTGCATCTAAGGATTTTGTTTTTCCTTTCCAAACTCTTCTTAACCTTGATGGTTACTGGACTTCTCTTTTCTTACCTCCCCATCTTTCCTGACAAATCCGAAGGAGACGCTTGCTCTTTAATATTTCCCCATCTCAAGTATGCTAAAAGAGACATGGAAGTTTTCCCTTTTATTTTCCTTCTTTCCTTTTTCTTCTTGTGGTGGGAGGGTAGCTGTTCAATGATTTTGGTTTGAGACACAGAATTTACAGACACCTGAAATTTACATGAAATGCCAACTATTTCCACCAATAAACATTCACTCAGCATTTGTTATATATGCATCAACATCGGGCACTGGGAACACAAACATGGGATAGGTATAATTGGTACCCTTCGCAGGTAAACTGTCTATTGGGAGCAAGAGATGTTTAAATAAGTTATAAAACGAATACCCTCTCTAAATCACACATGTGCCCAGGAGTCTGCTGGCACAGAGGATGACATGATGAATTCTGCCTAGAAGAAATGGGTGTCAGAAATATAATCTCATAAAGGAAGAAGGTGGAAATGAATCTTAACAGGTGAAGGGTTCCAAGACTGACAGACGAGATCACTGGAACCACCCGTCTCCCGATGAAAAGCTGGACGGGATATAAAAACAGCTGATTTAATGCACCAAACAGCTTAGAAAGGAGTAGACAATTTTAAGGTCAAGGCACTGCAAACAGAACCGCAAAGAGTCAGCCATTCGGGTGCTCCTTCTCCCTTAGGGGTATCTGTCAAGTCCTAAAGAAGGGACCGAGAAAGGCTGAGAAGTTGAGAAGAACTTCTGACAGTTTATTAAGTCTAAGGGAACAAGATCGGGAGTCCAGGATCTGCAAAATGAGTGAGAACCTCCTCACCGTGTCAGGGCCCTGAGGAGGGAGCTGCGGCATAAGAGTCAAAGTAGGAAAAACACCATCCATCACAGGGACCGCAATCCACATGCCAGGTACATGGTTATACGCAGTAAATAACTATTGAGTGACTGATTAACTGATCAGATCTGTGCCGGGGGGCTCAGTTGGTTAAACGTCTGACTTCAGCTCAGGTCATGATCTCACGGTTCGTGGGTTCGGGCCCCACATCGGGCTCTGTGCTGACAGCTCAGAGCCTGGAGCCTGCTTCAGATTCTGTGTCTCCCCTCTCTCTCTGACCCTCCCCTGCTCACTCCCNTCCATTTTGTAGCTGAATGATAAATGAGGCAAGCCTAGCACAGCTTTTATACAAGATACAAAGTCAAGATTTGTCTTTTTCTTTCTCTCATCATGCTTAAAAGGACAAGCTGACGGCCCTACAAAGTGTATTTATACAAACAGCAAGCCTCCCTTTATTGAACTGTTTTCTGTAGATACCATGTGCTTATAAATATCTTTATCCTCCGTTTCTTCCTCTTCTGTCAGGTTGACATTCTGTATGGTATGCATTAATGGGAAATTGTTTAAAGGGTGAAAAATCAAAAGTCAGGAAATGCCTAGTTAAGGATCTTGGGAGCAATGAGAACTTGGCGAAATTACATACCCTGGGCAAATTCTGACACAGTTTTTACCACATGAACAGAACTGCATTGAAGGTATAAGTTTACAAGGGAAAGACGGATCAAAAAATTACATTCAGGCCACAACACCCACGTAATTGGGCTGTAGAACCTTTGGAATTTCCTGACAACTGTTCTAAAATTTGGACTTTGCACATAGATATTGTGGTAACAGAGTCTGCATTTAGTTTCCATGGGCTTACTAAAGGAAGAAAGCATTCTAGAGAAACCTTCAACTCTCTTCAAATCCCTACTCCAAAGCTTTTATATCATGTGTCTTTCTGGGATTGCAATGGAACAAGAAAAAATCGGAACAGAAGATTAATGTCTTTATGGGCTTTTATTCTTTACATTTGTGTTGAGAATTTGTCTTGAGGAATGATGACTTCTGCTAAAATCAATTTTTAAAAACTGATCATTCAGAAATATGAAAGAACGGAATGTCGTGCTTTAAAATTTGTTTTTCAGCAAGAAATAAATGGGTAAAATTGATTGAAACAGTCTGAACTGGGAAACTATCTTTCTTTCGTTTTTTTCCCATGGCCAAAGCCTTAATGATTGAAGAATCAAGTTTGCATAAAAACACATCTTTAGCACTTCTGCTTGCTCCATATATGCAAATAATAACCACACGTAGTAATGTGGGTTTCCAGATAAGGTCAGATCAATTCTTTCAGATCTGCTGAGAATTAGAAAGCAGTGGCTATCTAAACAGGATTTCCCTGCCAACTCCCTGAAGAGGTTGAGAATTTTAAACAAAATCTGTTATTAAATTCTAAGTCAGAAAAGTCACAGTTTTCGTGGATAAACCTGCCCCGACATCAAAATCTCCTTTGAACTGTACAGACTCAAATGGATTTAAAAAAAAGACTATGAATACCATGAAACTCAAGTTTGGGCTTCAGAAAGAGGAGAGAAGTGGATTAATTTTCCAGTTACTTCTTGGAGTGGGTAAGAAAATCCCATATACAGAAGTGGAAAGTTCCTATTGGGTTAAAGATGGAATTTCATTGTTACATTTATTAAATGTTACTCTAAATGCTTGTTATCAATAGCCAAAACATGGAAAGAGCCTAAGTGTCCATCAACTGACGAATGCATCAAGAAGATGTGGTTTATCTATACAATGGAATACTACANTTACCTACCCCCTGATTCCAATTTTTCCCCTCCCACAGGCACTATGATAGACATATACTGCTACTCCTAGATTTTCCAGTCAAGTACTTCAAAGAACCATGGGACGAGTGCCCTTCCCATACTTGGAGGAAAGGAGTGGCTTTATCTCTGAAGACAAAGGGTCACAAGAGGTATCTGGACGACAGGACTTGCTAAGCTTTCCTTGGTTAGCACACTCAGCACACACCCCTTTAAGCCCTCTCACAGTTCTTCCAGACTTCGCCAAAGCTAGAACGAAAACACTCAGGTTCAACCATTTCTTTGGGTCTTCATTTCCTTATAAAGGTCCTGTGTCACCTGAAACTTAACATTACATAAACTTGTAAGCTGTTCTGTTCATCTGTCTTTGTCAATCTAATTTTCAGACCGAGCCAGGGACCCAAAATGGATCAAGGAACTTTTTTGTCCTCTATGGTACTTATCGTTTAATTTGCTTAGGATGTCATTGGGTTTTACATTATTATGATGTTGTAAGTCCTATTTATAACTGAGTCATGTTACCATGTTATATACTATGACTATTTTCTCATGCAAAATTTGGTTTTTCTTCAAGTTACCACTGATCTTGTGTTTTGTGTATACTAATATCAATATATTTTCCAATTATCCTCAGGTTGTGTACATCTTTCAAAACATTAGGAAAAGTTAACACCTTTGGATAAATCCATCCAGTGTCCTGAGCTGCTCCCATCTGGCTGACTGTTTTCTGCACCTGCATTAGTTTTCTACTGATACAAATTTAGCGGTTTAAAACAGTACATATTTAGGGGCACCTGGGTGGCTCAGTCAGTTGAGCGTCCAACTTCAGCTCAGGTCATGGTCTCGCGGTTGGTGGGTTCAAGCTCCGCATCGGGCTCTGTGCTGGCAGCTCAGAGACTGGAGCCTGTTTCAGATTCTGTGTCTCCCTCTCTCTCTGCCCTTCCCCTGCTCATGCTCTGTCTCTGTCTCAAAAACAAAAATAAACTATAAAAAGTTTTTAAAAAATAAATAAAACAATACATATTTATTATCTATTTCCCTGGGCCAGAGGTCTAGGCTTGGCATAACTTGTTCTCTATCAAGGGTCTCACAGGGCTGAAACCAAGGTGATGGCCAGGGCTGTGTTCTCATCCAATGCACAGAATCTTTTTCCAAGTTCATGTGGCTCTTTAGTTCCTTGTGGTTCTAGAACTGAGACGACCTGCTATTCCCTGACTGCCAGGTGATGCCCTCCACAAAATGGCTGTCTGCTTCTTTAAGGCCAACAGGACAGAAACTCTGCTGCTTCAAATCTCTCTGACTTCTTTATGAGCTGAAGT
>NW_027529545.1:984853-986856 GCF_008692635.1 Crocuta crocuta
TATGAGCTCAAGTTCGTCTTTTAAAAGACTCACCCAATAAGGTCAGAGCCACCCAGGATAATCTCCCTTTTGATTAACTTCAATTTAACTGGTGAGGGGCCTTGCCTTCATTATCAACATAGTTGATATCAACATAGTTTAATCACAGAAGTGATACCCAGTTGTGGTCACAGGCCTTGCCCAGACTCAGGGGAGGGGATTATTCAGGATATGCATATCAAGGGGTGGGAATCTTAATGACCACCTTAGGAGAATTCTGCCAACTACTACACCTAATGACTAGAAGCCATCCAGAAATCTCCCTTCAGTACCATCATGGGAATCCCCTTAGCCTTTCTCTTAGGTTGGAGTCCCTGTTGCCTGAACCCTATGTCTCTTCTTTCTTGATTAACTCCATAATTTTGTGGAAGCACATCTCAGCTACCTAAAAAGGGCTGCGTGGGAAGTAAGTTTTGTTTCTTAGGAACTGAATATGGGATTCTCTGTTTGAAGGTNATTGCTAAGTCTGATGTCATCTAACACTTGATCCTTTGTATGAACCTGGCTTTTTTTCTCCCTGAGAGCTTGCAGAATCTATTTTCTGTCCCCAGCTTACTGAAATTTCTTGATATGTGATGTGGTGCTGATCTCCTTCATCCACTATTCTGAACACTTACTAACCCCTTTCAATGAGCACATTCATGTTCTTCAATTCTGGGACATCTTTTTTGAATTAGTTGATTTCCTTACTTCGTTATCTCTCCTCTATTCATAGAACATAATTATTCTAGAACATTCTAGATGGGTCTCTCTTTCTTTTTATCTCATATTTCTTATTTTCTTCTCTGGTGTCTATTCTATTTTCCAGAGGGTTCCCTTGAGTATATCTTCCAATAGTTTGTGCTATCATATTTTTAATTTCTAAGGTTTTGCGTTCCCTGAATATTTCTTTTTTATAGTGTCCACTTCTTGTTTCATAGATCATAGATCCATATCTTCTCTGAAGATATTCATAACAGTTATTATAGATTTTTAAATTTCCATTTGTATTGGTATTTTGACTTTTTTTAAAAAACTGTCTGGCAGTCCTTAGCCGTCTGGTCATTTTTAAGAGTGGGGCACTAAAAAGATGACTGGGAGCTCTTGGGAAGGATGCTTGTCAGCAGTGCTTTTGTCTCTAGGGAAATATTTGGAAGCCCTCAGATTTGAATATTTTGTGCTCATTTCCCTTGGAAGTTGGGTTTCCAGAAAAGCAGCTTCTGACCTCTTGCCTAGAAGGTACATGTCTGGCTGCCAAAATTCTTGAGTCCTAAGAGGGAAGAAGGCTAAAGATCTCAAGTCCCATATATAAGGTTTAGCTTAATCCTCATGTTTTCTAGTTGGGTCTCTTCATCTTAGCTGGGCCTGGTATTGTGTTCACAGATCATCTGCTTATCCTCTTTACAAAATAAGCCCCGAGTGTCCTGCCAGAATGGGGGAAAGATGTTTGCTCAGCTGCCTAAATTTGGAATGGAGATATGAGGGACTAAATTCTTAAACAGATTTTCGACCATTTCTTCCACCTGCCAAATCCTACTCCTTTGGAGGGTTCTGCAATGTACATTAGGTTATTTCTCCCCTTTCCCAACATCCAGTTGAGGATTTGCCTTTCTCCTGTCTGTGACATCGTTTAACTCCATCTGCCTACCAACTTCCAAAATGTTGTCACCGTTGTCTCCTGTCTCGTTCTTTGTCCTTGTCTATTTATATCTTCTTTAAACATTCCTTTACTTACATTTAATGGGATTCCGACAGGAAGAGGAGTTGAGGTACTTGTGTGTTCCATCTGCCATTCTTAACTATTTCTATGCAAGATGATCACGATCAAAGCCCCGGTGAGTTTTGGGGGGTAATCGCAGCAAATGTTTTGAGAGTCCGCTTGGAGGAATACACTTGTGTGAAAGCCAAGAAACTTCTGGGAAAAAATAAAGATGAGATATTTCTTCAAAAGGTACTGAAATATAAATATATAGTCACTAAAATGG
>NW_027529545.1:986869-989712 GCF_008692635.1 Crocuta crocuta
AATCAGATAAGGATCCCAAGGGCTGACAAGGATCCCAAGAATGAGTTTTACTATGTGGCTGTAACTCTGCCATCTCTCTTTGCTCTGGCTCCACTGGCCCGTCTAAAGGCAGCTGACTTTTCTGACCCCATCTTCCCTGCCCACCCCCACACCCCCCTAGGGATCATGACAGCCTTTGCTACCACTCCCAAGATCACGGAGTTTAGTGTTTGGTCCTCGGACCCCCACAATGCCAGCCTTGTCAGAGGGCCTGCCTCTTCTTCAAGGCCCAGTTGGGTGTGGGCCACCATCTCCATTGCTCTCGGAGCCCCTGCATGTCATCCAGGGGGCTTGGGAATTTTATTCTCAGAGGCTCAACTGATGCCTTGCTTCTTGAACTCTTTGAGCTCTGATCTTGTTCTCCCTGACTTTTGAAAATGAGGGCCACTTATCTGTCCCTGGAAGCCAAAGAAAAAACGACACACACGACGAGAAGAGGAAGGCCCGAGGTTACGGTGCTCTCATCCTGATTAAGAAGTCATCCCAAAACTCTGCATGTTAAGCAGCGACAACACCTATTTTTGCTCAAAACTCTGCAATTTGGGGCTGCTTGCGGGATGAGGACTGGGATGTGGAATTCTCGGGAAGCTAGTACACTAACACTTCTGGCAGCTGATATTGGCTGCCAATAGGGAATCTCAGCTAATGTTATCGGTCAGGAATGAACACATGCTCTCCTCATGTGTCTGAGGCTTCACAGCATGGTGAGCATCCCAAAGAAAGAGCCAGCTACAAGCCTAACACTATTTATGAGCTGGCCTCAGAAACCATGCAGTGGCACTTCTACTGCATTCTATTTGGTGAGCCAGTCCCAAAGTTCTACTCGGGTTCAAAGGAGGAGAAATAGATTCCACCTCTGGTAGGAGCCTGGCATGCTTCTAGAGAAACATGCAGGACTGGATATATTGCTGACGCCATTCTCAGAAAATGTAATCTGCCACACCTAGTTTCCCACGTTAAAAAGAAGAGGAAGAAAGAAAAAAAAATTAATCTGTGTGGGTTCAAAGCCCCCAGGGAAGAAAAGCTACAGTTAATTTCTCAGTTAGGTTACCTTGCCCATCTGGTTTTGTGGTTGAGATACAGGTACTAACAGAATCCTCTGCCATGTCAATTAACTCTACTTTGCTGCAAGGTCAGGGATTGGGTCCTTAATCTGAGCCAACTACCTTGAAAATAAATGATACTGCTAACAAGGGCAACCAAACTGAACAAAGCCAACAACAAAAAAAGACTGTCTCCGTGTGAATCCAGTTCCGTTAGCACATGATCTACTAAAGATACGTTGGGACTTCTTTGCCCAAATGAGGGCAGCCCATAAACACTTATGACAGGAGTACAAAATTATTTTCTGGTTCCTTTTCAAATCAATCATTTGTATATTACTGCTCCACTGAACTCATTTACAGAAGACCGGATCACAGTTTTGTTTTTGTTTTTGTTTTAAGGAAGAAGAACAAGTCATGTTATTGCTGAAATGCGTTGTTACTGTCTCGGCAGCTACATTTGGCTAAATCTTTGTGGGGACTCTACTGCCTGATTTTCTATCATAACTATACTTTTAAAAACTGCACCCACGAACAGTTAATGATCGCCTATCACAGTGTTTCTTTGTCCTTTAGGAAGTGGGCAGCCTCCTTAGGATTTCTAACATTTGCAACAACTGCATTTCCTTTATATTGTATTATAAACATGTGATAATCCAGACCAAATTCCAGGTTAGCCTTAGTAAGTGGCATCCCAAAAAGTTGCCAGAGAGAAGCTTCTATAATTCATAGGTGATGTATTTGTACCTGGAGTTAAAAGTGGAAGAAAGTCTGATTTGCTTATATCCATTCTTGTTCCAAATAAATAATCAAGCTTTGCCCCAGGTATTGAGGGTCTTTCTTAATAAATCAGTCAGAAAATAATTTGCGAATGACCTCACATCTATTGGGAACCAGAGACATGGCCTATTTAATTCTCAAATCTGACTTTGACCAATGGAATTTCCCAGGAAACTTGTTAGAAATACAAATTCCTACTAGGAATTTATCCAAAGGATGCAGAAGCACTGATTCGAAGGGGCACATGCACCCCAATGTTTATAGCAGTGCTTTCAACAGTAGCCAAATCATGGAAAGAGCCTAAATGTCCATCAACAGATACATGGATCTAGAAGATGTGGTTTATACATACAATGGAATACTACTTGGCAATGAGAAAGAATGAAATCATTCCATTTGCAGCAACATGGATGGAAAAGGAGGGTATTATGCTAAGCAAAGTAAGTCAGTCAGAGAAAGACAGATATCATACGTTTTCACTCATATGTGGAACTTGAGAAACTTAACAGAAGACCATGGGGGAGGGGAATGGGGGAAAAATAGTTACAAACAGAGAGGGAGGGAGGCAAACCATGAGAGACTCTTAAATACAGAGAACAAACTGAGGGTTGATGCGGGGTAGTGGGGGAGAGGGGAAAATGGGTGATGGGCATTGAGGAGGGCACTTGTTGAGATGAGCACTAGGTGTTGTATGTAAGCAATGAATCACGGGAATCTACCAGAAAAACCAAGAGCACACTGTGTACACTGTATGTTAGCCAGTTTGAAAATAAATTATATTAGAAAAAAAGAAATACAGACTCCTAGGGTCACACTTAAGAATTTGAATAAGTCTTGACGGAGGAACAAGGGGGAGAAGAAGGGCGGAAATGGTGGGGGAAAGGGAGAGAGGCAAACCATGAGAGACTCTTGAATGCTGACAAAAACTGAGGACTGATGGATGTGGGGGGGAGGAGGGATGGGCATGGAGGAGGGCACTTG
>NW_027529545.1:989733-992515 GCF_008692635.1 Crocuta crocuta
GAATGAGTTTGGGGTGACACCCCAGAACCTGCATTTTAAACAATGCCCCTATTAAGAGACTGATACAAATGGATCCACTAAGCTAGATGAAATTTTACTTTCAGTTTTCACAATGTAATAGAGATCTTTTACTTTATACCAGCCATGGTTCAAAATGCTTTTACAAACATTAACTCAATTAGTCCTCATAACAAACTAACAATGTAGAAACTCTTGTTCTCAAGTTAAAGATGAGGAAACTAAACCACAGAGAGGTCAATTAACTTGTCCAAGGGTCCACAGCTGAACCCAGGCAGTCTGTCTCCAGAGTCTGTGCTCATATCAGCTATCCTTTGCTGACTTTTGAGAGACTTAAGCACACACACATAGAAAGAAGGTATTTAAGGTCATGGGATTATGGGATTGGACCAAAAGATTGGAAGTTGCCAGCTTTCCTCCTTCGTAGTTGAGACTATCACTGTAGGCTGAAGGCCATCAAGCTTGAAATAATGTGGCCATGGAGTACTGCCTCCTATCACCGGGAGGAAACTAGGCTGCCCAACTGTCGGCCATCATAATGCCCATTGCAGCATTCATCCTTATCCTCTGGCTAACTAAGCCTGGAGCTCTCCTGTGATCCCTCCCCATTCCCAACTCTTGCCAACTTTGTCCCTTGAGTGATGGGTGCCATTTCTCACAGACCCACAGCTACTGCCTGGGGTCCCTTTCTGAGGGACTCGTCATCTATGACCACAACGTCTGTTCTTCCAGTGACTAACACACTGACAGCAGCCAGATCTCATTACCTTGGACATAGCCACCATTCAGAACCAAACCCACGTGTTTCTTAGACTTGCTGTACTGGACCTCACACTAGAGCATGGCTCAGAGTGTTCAAATGCAGAAATAAGATGCACAGTTTCCCAGCATGCTTTACACGGTATTCTACAACCTAACACCTGGCAACGAGTTGAGATCTCATATAACTCTACTTACAACTTGTTATTGTACTGAGGATAACCCATTCCTTCTCTGAGAATGAGGACAAGCCAAAAATGAGACTTTAAAATTTTTAACTTACATATAAATAAGTTATGATGGTTTTAAATGAGACATTTTCAACTTTGCCTTAAAAATATGGGATCTGTCAGGTCCCATAATCTGGTTGTGGAAGTTTAACTCCGTGAATTGACTTTATATAAAATATTTATAAACATTAGAGATGTGTTGCAGAAAATAAGCTCATTATGGTCCTTTTTTTTAGCTCATCAAGAGGTACATTAGAAAATTAGGACTTGTTCTTGGATGCTAATGCATTATGAATAAGCATAAGGCTAAATTTTTCATTCCTAAGCATTTGGGTCATACATAATCAATTTAGTAATGTGTTTCCTTGGTTTTATTTCTTTTTTTAAATCTTTTTTAACATTTATTCAGTTTTGAAAGACAGAGAAACACAGAGCACAAGCGAGGGGCAGGCAGAGAGAGGGAGACCCAGAGTCCAAAGTAGGCTCCAGGCTCTGAGTTGTCAGCACACAGCCCAGCATGGGGCTCGAACTCACAAACTATGAGATCATGACCTGAGCTGAAGTCGGCCACTGACTCGANTCATGACCTGAGCCAAAGTCGGATGCTTAACCGACTGGGCCACCCAGGCATCCCATTATTTTTTAAGTGTATTTATATGCTATAGGAGGCAGCAAAAAAGAAAGTATGTCAACTATCCACTCTTCTAAAGCAAAATTTGAAGAGAAAAATGACTTGTCAAGGTAGCATAGTATGGTCGAAATATGATTGGCGATGGACTCAGACCAAACAGGCCTCACATTCAACTCTGCCTCTTTTGGGTTACTTGCCTTTTCAAAACAAAGTAAAAGTTCACGGCCATACTGCCATACTAGAAATAGTTCCCAGTAAAGAAGCTACTACAGTGAAATAGGACTCACTGAAGAAAATTAACTGGTTTCTTTAACATGTGCTTTGAACCTTAGAAAAGAATGGAAGCAGGTACATATGGACCCCACCATGTGCCTTTTCCAAATGTTTGAATCATATCACTTGATTAAGTTGTTTCAGGGATCTGATAAGTTGAAGTGGATGGTTTTAATATTTGAGGTAGGATTAGCTAAGCAAAAGGGAGAGTTCTTATACTGCAGCCATTAAATGAAAGGGTTATAGAAGATCGAGTCAACTCCTCTCTCATTTCCGGGCCCCACACCCCATCAGGCGGTCGGTCGGTAGAGGACAAGCTGCCTTGGGCATGCACTACCAGTTGAACCAATTCAGCCCACTGATGCTGTCCCACCTAGCTGAGAGAGCTTCAGATGAGGGTCACGGAGGAGCACCAGGAATACTAAACTGACTACACAGAAGGGGTCATCAAGGAACAAATGCAAGGGAATCCTGATCCTGCCAGCAGAAATCAACAACAAAATGAGGACCCCATGATGAGTAGACGGAGGGATCACATTTTTGCTGTGATTTTGAGTTTTTCCTCTTGCAAGCTCCTGGCTTTTCAATAATTTAAATCTACTTAAATAACTGACCTTTCATCAAAGGTCACCCGTGACATCTGGCCACCATGCTCAACAACTTTCTTTCAGCCTTTTCTTCTTTCAGTTCTCCCGGGCTTGCCCCTGTGCTGGACACATCTTCCTTCCCGATGTGATGTCTTGATTTCAGAACAGGTTTTTTGTTTGTTTGTTTGTTTGTTTGTTTGTTTTTCCTGGTGTTCCTACTTCCTCTCTATTTCTTATCTGTTTTATTCCCCTTTTTTCCCCTCCCCAGTCTTCTAGAAACAGTC
>NW_027529545.1:992945-993257 GCF_008692635.1 Crocuta crocuta
GTCTTCTAGAAAAAATAATACTTCACAGCTTAGGTTTTGGCCTTCTTTTAATACTTACTCTCTTGGTTAGTCCATACACTTCTTTGGCTCCTGCGTTTCTATTTCAATCCTCGATTGACCTCTTAAGCATGGTTTGAAATTCCTAAACTGCTTGTACACAACTCTAACAGATGATCACTGACCCCTGAAACCTTACATCATGCTTCCCTTTTTACGTTCCTTGCCCTTATAACCCCGAGTTCCCCAACACAGCTCCCCTTGCTGCTCAGATACACAAACCTGAGGTCACCTAGACTCCTTCTTTTTCACCCT
>NW_027529545.1:993309-994249 GCF_008692635.1 Crocuta crocuta
ACCTCCTGCCTCAAGTTAACCCATCTCGAGAGAAATACAAGTCAAGTGTTCTAGTTGTTCAAAGGAGATTATGAAATTTTAAATGGATTAATCATGTATCTGTTCCAAAGAGCATAAGGCAAAAAACACTGAGAGATCATCAGTTCATGGAAAATAACCCAAAAGGCTACGGAAAGACTAAAATGAACGTTATGTTTTTAAACAGAAGCTAGCTGTTGTAGAAAGAATTGATATTTACAAGGGGTGAGGTTCTTTAAAATAGACAAAGCAAGAGTAAAAATCCATAGTTTGTTCCCTCCCCTAACCAGTCAATGTATGTTACTGATACTATGGCAACTTAAGAACGTGTATCAGATTTTCCCAAGTGTTTTTAAAAGACCATCTGAATCAGAATCTTCTGGAGTATCTGTTAAAATGCTGCCTCCCAGGCCCCACCCAGACTGTATCTTTCTTTTGCAGTGAATGCAGAACATGGTTTTTAAACAAGTTATCCCTATGATTCTTCAGCACATTAAAGTTGGGAAGTCACTAAAATATAAACAAAGAAAAAGGCTATTAAAAATTACATAAAAATATTATAAATCACATTTATTTTCTTTATATTTGTTTCTATTTTTCAAATTTTATAGTTATATAAGAAAATTAATAAGTGTGATTTTAATACAAAATTTGTAGACCATCTCTGAGTTTGGCCTACATATATTGGGCAATAACTCACAGATAAATTCTTTGAAAATGTTAAAAAGATTCTGTAAGAGATCTGAAACAGAGCTTTTCCATATACTCTCAAAACTACAATTAAACTAAAAAATGACTTAAATAATCTAATGGGATTTTTTTATTCAAAAAGTTTTCAAAATTCCAGATGTGTAGGAAAAAGATAATAAAATGATAATACCATTGTTCTTTTTTAAAAACTCAAGTTCTCTTTCTAAAAGTT
>NW_027529545.1:994380-994836 GCF_008692635.1 Crocuta crocuta
ACCATGCCCTGGTGATTTCTAAAAATCCTCATACTTCCCTGTTGGTCAAAGTTTCCAAAAAATAATAAACAAATGATTATTAACTATGATCTTTTTTTTCCATGACCATATATTCCATAAGCAATGCTTGAAAAAGCTGAACTATTAACTTTGGGGAAAAGAAGGTTCATATACCAGATCTCAACGGTGGAGAGACTCTGCGAAGTGGACAGATCATCAAGAAGAGATAGTAAAACGCCCACCACAAGTGTATTATTCCCAGGAGAGCGAGCAAGCATCTGGGCTTCCATCAGCTTTAAACACACTCCTAACTTTTTCACCTCACAAAAGTAATAATGTCCCCTGCTCACAGAGAAGCTGCTATCATCCTAAGTGTTGCCAATTGCTAAGGTTTCTAGC
This sequence comes from Crocuta crocuta, assembly GCF_008692635.1. NCBI lineage: Eukaryota > Metazoa > Chordata > Mammalia > Carnivora > Hyaenidae > Crocuta > Crocuta crocuta. Next base: position 994,780 of record NW_027529545.1, read on the forward strand.
CAAGTTGCTCTCAGCTGGGAATAACTTGGACCCCCAGCAGACATTTGGCAAGATCTA
>NW_027529545.1:994845-1003266 GCF_008692635.1 Crocuta crocuta
AAAGTATAGGACACTGAAGTCATGGTAGGTTGACCTGTTTGGTGGCAGAGACAATGCTAGGAACTTACCAAACTCCATTTCTTATCCACCTGGGTTCAATGGCACAGATTTCCCAGTGTTCTCTGCGGCGCCGCCAGGCCGTCTGACTGAATTCTGGCCCACATAACGTCAGTGGACAGGATGTCTGCCACTACCAGGCCAGGTTCCTCAATCCACACCGACACCCCCCTCCCTGCCCTACACAGGTCTCCTACCATTCGGTTGCAGATGATCCCATCAAATTCTAAGGCCTCAGGCAAGGGTAAAGCCTCAAAATTTACGGAATCTGGGCCCCCGAATATCTAGATGCAGTACAGCCTTTCCCCACACTGTGTCAACCACGCTGGGGTTATGCCTCGGAGATCTGTGGGTCACCTGTCACCGCAGAGTGTTAATATGCTGGCTGCGGCTACATTTGAATGTACCTCTAAGAGCTACGTTTGTGAGAAAATTCCTTATATTTGAAGAATTCTGTCTCAGAGGGGCCCTATACATAACAACGTTCTAGAAAACTCAGAAAAAAGAAAGACTTCTATGGCATTNGCCTAGCTGGCTGAGACAATTTAATCAAGGGCATGACCGCTTACAAGCCAGGAATCAACTGGCATCCTGCATTTAGCTCTGGAAGACATAAATGGATCATGTAATTGCACTCACCCATACACCGTATACACATCATTGATTGTGCGTTAATGTGTTTAAATTTTGTTTCAAAAACAAAATAGCCTGCCGGCAAGCTCTGAGTAAACAGGCTCTTAGAAAAAAATGATTCACAATGTCTGGGAGGGAAGAAGGAAAACTTGAGGAAGATGGACTAAGATTTTCACACTAACGTGAAAACTTGGAAAAGATAGAAGGCTGCCTGGGTAAATAAAGAAATTATGGAAACCAGAAATGTAAGAAATGGGTAGTTTAAAAGCCAAGATAAACAAAACATGATGAATATTAACTCACTGTTGCCCTGCTTTCGAGATTCCTCTATTCCATATTTGGAAGAGAAAATAACCAAGTGAAACAGGGTGATTTGCTTTTTCTCTTTTAAGTGACTATTCTATTCTATGTTGAGGGATTTGGCTACGCTTCAGTTCTCTGGAGGGACTCTATTTAAAAAAAAAAAAAGACTGAGATTGTTATCTTTGAAACCATCTTCACAAAGGGCTCAAATTTAAAGTAGTAAGAAACTTGGGTTTCAAACCTACAAACGCATCTGATTTCGTTTTATTTTAAATTTTATCCTCGAGGAGCACATTACGTATTTTAAGTCACTGTGGAAGGGGGCTTCCAAAAATCTCTCAGCTCACAGAAGTATTCACTAGACTGCAGCATTTTCATCCACTTACTAATGTCTGAGTGTCTCTAACTTTCATGCTGGTTCGGTCCACCGCGTGCGCGTGTGTGTGTGTGTCTTTGTCTTTACACACGTCCATGCATGCTTCAGGTCATTTTGTTGCATCAGAGGCAGTTTTGTGCCTCTTCAAATTTGGAATCCCACGCCTCTTCAGGGAAAAAACTGCATTAGACAAGCTAATATACAATGAATGGATATGTAAGCAGCTACACATAGTCAAACTCAAGTGTATGCTTCTGGTAGTAGAGGTCTGGGTACTATCGACACAACCTTTTGATAAACTATACTTCTCTTGAGGTCTCTAAAAATGCAAAAAAGTGTGAAGCATTTATAATTATATTTGTAGCATTGCCGAGCATATTTCTGACTGGGAAGGATTCCTAGTTTAACCAGTTATCAATGAGAATCAAATCTGAAGCATGTAACTTTACACACGTGTTGCTTGGAAAAACTGTTCATAGACTGGCTTCCGGCTTCACATATTTCAAACCTGGGTTTTCCCCTCCTACCTGCATACTTTTGTGCCGGGTACCATGGGGCACATGCGTACTCCAATACAGTCTCTGGTCCTGTGCTTCAAGTCACAATCCAGAGTCAGCAGCCCGGAGAGAAGAAATCTTCCCGAAAGTTATCCCTCCACCAGCACAATGAACTAATGCCGATGTACCCAGGAGACACTGACAGTAAAATCAATATTTCCACCAATAATTATGGGGAGGGGGTCAAAGTGCATTGTCTCTGCTGGGAGTTTGAAATCTGTTTCTTTCATCCATATGTAAAGATATCGAAAGTTGGCTATTTGCATCGGCAACTCAACTTTCTCTTCGCTGGATCTGTTGAAAGCCCAACTCTCATCACGAAGGGAAGCGTAATGGAGGGGATTTTGAAATGGGAAGAGATTACAGTGTGAGCCCACTGTGGTTCAATGATCTCATGTTTGCAAATTTTCCAAAATAAAACCATGTAAACATTTGAAAACACCACAGGTCCCACCATTCAAGGACGGACCCATTCAGTGGTGGGTCCTCGGGCTTAAGTTTTATCAGCTTGAGGATGTTTCTACTTCTACATATAGGATTTTGTTTTTCCTTTGTAAAAACATTATTCTATGGAAACGTTCAAACATACGCAAAAGTCAGAATATATAATAAGCCACCATGTACCCATCACTGAGTTTCAGCAACTATCAACTCAGGGCCCTATTTCTTCCATACCCCACCCACTTTTCCAACTCTTCTCTCGCCCCAGATTATTACCATTTCACCTATCATCATTTCTATACATACATCTATGTTTAAAGTTTATATTCCTTGTGTGAGAGTTCATGCCAAATTTCTCAGCAGCCTTAATTAAATGAATATTTTCTTATTTCTACAAGGAGAATTACATTTATTTCTACTGTTTTCATAACAGCGGCCGAGTCCGTTCAACACTACTCGTTCTTTAACATTTACAGTGAAGACAAGATTTCATTTGACCTTAAACTTACACAATGTTATATGTCAATTATATCTCAATAAAGCTGGAGGGAAAAGATTCCATTTGAACCGACAATGACCTTTCCTTCACAAAGGAGCCATGGACGAACTTCTGCTCCATGAACTCCCACACGGTCCATTTTTCTTATCATTCATAATAGTCATTAATCCATCATCATATATACATACATACAAACACACACAGAGAGGCACATGTAATTTTTCTTCTATATCGTATTCTTCTAGCCTAAACTAAACCAGATTTTTCAATCATGGGGAGAAACCTGTAAATAAGGCATTAGAGGAAGAAATAAGAAAAACATGAAAAGTCGTCTAACATGCTAACGGTTAAGAAAAACAATGCCACACCCCATTCCACACATGTGCAGATTTTCATATCACATTTTACACCATAGTTACATGCAATTCCATATTAACAGGTCATAAAGCATGCCTAAAATAAAAGTATTTGGAGCTGTCCTTACTCGCATTTTAGTCAAAGTCAAGAGAAGGCATTTACATTGGTACCCTTAGTTCAGGGAGAAATTTATAAGATTTTTCCTATTCTCGCTAGTTAAACTAAACACTGATGGGATGCACCACCTTGGGGAATCTTCCTTTAGAGACACAAACATTCTTGCATGAGACAGAGAGCGTATTAGTATGTTGGTGCTGGAGAACTGCTCCGATATTACGGAGTTGTGATAAATGCTTTATAATTTGAAAGCTCGTCCTGGGCTAGAATCCAAGCGTTCTGAGGCAAACACGATGAGCACAGTGCCTGCCCTCACAGAGCTTGTAATTTACGGAAACAGATGACGACACAGGGAGTCACAATCAAGCGGGACACTTGTTCCCACAGAGGAGATTACAGAGGCTTCAGGAGGGCAGGGGAAGGGAGCAGAAACCGGGGATGGTGTGGGGAGGGGTGTTTAAGCTGAGACACACAGTATTCTTTTTTTGGCGCAATTTTCCTTATTGAAAGTCCTGGGCACCTGGGTGGCTCAGTTGGTTAAGTGTAGGACTCTTGATTTTGGCTCAGGTCATGATCTCATTGAGCCTCACCTCTGGCTTGGCAGTGACGGTGTGGAGCCTGCTTGGGATTCTCTCTCTCTCCCTCTCTCTCTCAGAACTGTTTTTTTTGAAAAAAGTTAGGGCCTATGCAAAGTAGAGGAGAGGCTGAAGGAGAAAGTACGGGGTCAGGGAGAACACGTACAAGACCATGGACATTAATATGGGCAAGAGAAGATGACATCCTGAACCAGGACAATAGCGAGGAAAATGGGCAGAAGGGGACAGATTCAAGAGCTATGTCAGAACTGGTGTCCACGGAGTTTGGTAATGAATTAGCACGAGCGGTAAGAAAATCGGGGGAACTGAGTATGCGTCTGCAAGCAAAGGTGATGATTTTTGTTTTGTGAGGTTAGACAAGGAGCTAAGCTATTCGGCTTCAAGATGTCTATTTCAGTTGATTCTCCGGAGACAGACAAACATCACAAACGAGAGCTTGGCCCTGCAATTCATGACATTTTAAGGAATGTGTACGCATGGTGTAATGACTGCGATAATTTAATGGCACTGCTTTGTGCCTTAAAGCTGAGAAGCAAGCATATCTTTGTGTGTTCAGAATGTTAATTGAATTACCTTCGACTTTAGTTTATGTTCCTTAAGTACAAACTCTTCGGTCAGGCAAAAGGGATCGTAGTTATGTAGTACCATACTTAACTACCCTTTTTATAAGCGAGGATTTTTATGCCAAAAATAAACAGAGGCATACAGACATAAACCCATAAATTACGTGCGTTAGTACTTTAAAGGACTGTGTGTTTGCACAAGGACCAGGAGAGCCTTCCTAAAAGGGACTAGGTCCTGGGAATTCTCTCTAAAAGTGATTTATTTCTGTCAACATTCTTCTTCAATTTAAACACACGCGTTCACATATATTTAAATTTCTCCAGACATTTGACTTTAAAGCTTTACTTCTGCTGTCTTGAGTAAATACCTTTAGCAAAGAAGCAATAAAATAAGTTAAGGCAGCTCTTCTCTTTGAATCTATCCTTCTTGTACAAATCTTCCTCTAAACACCAAAATATTATTTGGTAATGTGCCTTTAGAGATATTTCCTATAAAGTATTTATATAATTATATGTATAACGTATGTAATACTTATCTTACACACATACATTACAAACTATTCAAATGTTTCTGATTGCTTTGAATTTTTTCTTACAGGAGGGTTGTTTTTTTAAAAAACTTTTTTAAAAAAGTTTATTTATTTTGAGAGAGAGGGAGAATGAGTGGGGAGGGGCGGAGAGAGAGTGAGAGGGAGAGAGAGAATCCCAAGCAGGCTCTGTACCACTTGTGCAGAGCCTGATGTGGGGCTCGAACTTCCAAACTGCGAGATCATCACCTGAACCTAAGCTGGACACTTAACCAACAGAGCCACCCACGCATGCCCAGAAGGGTTCTTTTCAGTTTTCTGACAATGTAGATTTCAAACTTTATAAATGTACTTATCAAATCGCTTTCAAAAAGCTTATTTATTTACTGTTTCTTCAGAGATCACACAGACACGAGTGGCAGAGGGAGAGAGAGTGAATCCCAAGCGGGCTTTGCACTGAGCGTGGAGCCCGACGTGGGGCTCGATCTCACGGCGGTGAGATCGTGACCTGAGCCGAAATCAAGAGTCAGGCATTTCACTGTCTGAGCCACCCAGGCACCCCACAGCAAGAAGCCATTCTTAAACATGTGGCAGAGGAGCAGNAACAGAAATGGGCCATTCTCCAGCCCTGACAAGCCACTCACCCCAGAACCCTGGATGAGCGTCTTGAACAAGAGGATGTTGCACACGGCCGATGGTACGTGTTAAATTATTTCACATCCCAGGTCATTACGGAGTTCCCAGAAAGCCTTCACGTTATTTATGTTTTCTGTAAAACAACCCTCCATTCCCGGTAGGAGGGAATTTTGCATTAAATGATGAAACTGCACTTTGGGACGTGTATCATATTAGTGTATTATCCCTAATGCAAAAATCTCATCTGTTAGCGTAATGCAAAGCTCTACTTTCTCCTCACTTATAACTTACAGAAAGACATGTTGAACAAGTTAGTTATGTCAATACATGTCTGTTAAGCCCATGAGCTGAATTCCAAAAGGATTGGAAAAAAATTTTTTAAATGCTCTGCTTACACCGCCGCTGTGTTAGCACTGCTGACCCAATTAAAAACATACATGGACAGTTCTGTCTTGGTCACATTTTATATGATTTACATGACATGGTACCTTAAAAGGGAGCCAAAATATGTGTTTTGATGTTGCAGAAGTGATTCTGGCAGAGCGAGTGGGATTCTCAAGCTAATCAGATAGCGATCCATCTTTAAATCTGGATTGAGAGATTCTCGGCGTTAAGAAAGAGAAGAGCACAAAAGTTCAGAACAGAGTGAATTTCTGTGACGCTCTTCAAATCTTGTGGTACCAAGGACTCTTGCTAGTGTGAAGACAGATACATCCAAAGGGAAACTGCCCCAGGGCGTTGCTGACTTGACCTTGTGACTTCCAGCCAGAAGGCCCACCAAACAGCTGCACCGAATACGACCGCGCTTTGGCTCTCCCTTCGCTACACAAGGAAACCTCATGGACGACCCTCTTATCTGGTTCCAGGGCTTATTCCTCAGTTCCCGCTCCATCCCTGCCTCTACTCAGCTCCAGGCTTTTCGGCTCTATTTCCTGTTTTGCTGCTGCCAGTCCCACACCTGCACAGATTTGGACACTTGAAGACTTGGCACTCTGTCTTCTATACAGTTTGAACTCACTCTCTGGCACACGTGCCTTTGGCTACCCCTCCATCCAGCCAACCTCTGGTCTCTAGGAGTTCTCTGCTGGGCCAGTGCATCCGCCACCCTCAATCCTGCCCAACCACAGCAAAGCACAGTCGGGACTATAATGCTAAGGTGCTGGAGCAGCCCATCAAGAGGGGCTTAGGGATGCTTATGTAACCAACGGCCTCAAATGCTCTGTGTTCTAAAGCAAACATTTATTTTTTTGGCTTAGTCTACATGCCCATCATGGGCCTGCCGTGATTCTGCTCCAAATCACCTTCATTTGGAGGCCGTTCCACATGAACATCCCTCGTTCCAGTGGCTGGGGGAAGAAAGCACGTTGCGTTGCAAACAAGTTCTTCAAGACTTGTCCAGAAGTTGCATAGTTCAGTCACATTTCACTGCCCAATACAAGTTATATAGCCCTGCCCCATGCCAAGGGGGCACGAAAGTACAATCCCACCCAAAGGCGGGGGGACCAAAGATATTGCTAAATAATATTAAGTGTAACCACAGGCACCATTTTTTTTAACGTTTATTTTATTTTTGAGAGAGAGCGAGAGCGGGGGAGGGGCTCCCTTTTGAGAGGCAGAGACAGAGGATCTACGAAGCAGGCTCCATGCTGTCAGCACAGAGCTCAGTGTGGGGCTTGAACTCATGAACTATAAGATCATGACGTGAGCCAAAGTTGGACGCTTCACCGAATGAGCCCCCTAGGCGCCCCCACAGGCACCATTTTTAAGCCACAGTTTTCTGATCTATGGGTTCATGGAACTGGAATACTCTCTAACTCTTACTAATTCCCAGAGAAAGCTTTGACTTAAGGGATTGACTGAGAAGAGCTAGGTCCTTGACAAAGGAATTTTTTATGCTGTAACTACTGTCATTAGTCGTGACATATTATTAATAACAGCTAGTGTTACATTTATCAGGCATGTTATGTGCCTAAGAAGTATGCTTCCAAACTCTTTACGTACATCTGTTTCGTCGTCTAGTAACCCTGTGGTGCAAGTACTCTTTTTATTCCCTTTTTGTGGACAAGGAAACGGAGTCACAGTGATGTTTAGCAGTGTGGGTTACTGGATGCTAATTTAACCTTTAAATTGTTAACATAAAAGTGTAATACAGTTTGAGTCTTCTACTAACTCCAGGGTTTCCACACTGGGTTATGATGGAGTGCGGAGGGTGGGGGGAGGGGAAGGTACAACTTGGCTTTTGGCCAGAGAGGGCATCATCCCCACCCTCACCACCCAAACAAGCCTGAGCAGCTACACAATCAAAATTGTATAAAATCCATCTAAGAACAGGGCGTGCAAAGCAACCTCGATGAACCAATGTCCCTTCGTAGGTGAGGAGAGAGCTGTAACGTTCTCTTTCAGTGCAGATCGATGAGGGGAGAGGAAATCCAGATCAAGAGGGATACGGAGGAACTAGCCAGGATTGCAGTGGGACGTCAATGGCCAATGGCCGGGGACTCAGTCAGCACCGGTCCCTCAGATCATTCTCGCGCTTTATCACCAAGTGCTCAGGGGTATTATGCCAAAGGGCTAGGACAGGGCCGAAGAAGGATTTTTCCCGAGGCGAACAGGGCCTTTCCCAAGGGCAAGGCAGCCATCTCCAAAAGCAGAGGTGAGACACGGGCATTGGAGGCACTCTGCGCTCTGAGGTACTGAAGGCATGGGGCCTGTCAGAGAAGTCAAAAGAAATCCATCTGTGACACACACACACATCGACA
>NW_027529545.1:1003401-1004354 GCF_008692635.1 Crocuta crocuta
TAAAATTGAGCAAAGGAGCTACAGAAACAGACCCTTTACAAATAAAGATTATATGAAAAGCAAATAAGTACATGAAATAGTGTCCCATGTCATTAGTTACCAAGGAGGTGCAAATTAAAGCAGAGCTGGAGAGACTGACATCAAATATTGGGGAGGATCTGGCACAGCTAGAATTCTCATACATTTCTAGTCCGAGCGTAAAATAGTACAACCAGTTTGAAGGACTGTTGGGCAGTTTCTAATAATTAAATGTCCGTCTGTTCTAAGAAGCAGTAATTCCACTCCTATGTAATTAGCTAAGATGAATGAAAATACGTGTCCACAAAAAGACTTGTTTACAAATAATCAAAGAAGTCTTGCCGAGGAGCTCAAACCTGGAGATTGCCTATATGTTCATCAACAGGTAAGTGGCTAAACTTTGTAGGTTCACACAATAGAAACCTACTCAGCTATAAACAATGTGATATATAATAAACGAGGTGGATGATTCGCAAAAAAAACCATTATGCTGAGTGAAAGAAGCCAAGCGCAAGCGTACATATGCATGAATCCATTTGTATAAAATTCTAAAACAGGCAAAATAATGTATGGCGATGAAACTCAAAATAGTAGAGGACAGTAGTTGAATTAACCAGAAAGGGGCACAAGGGAGCTCTCCGGGATGATGGAAATATTCTATACTTTGCTTTGGATGGTCAACACATGCAGTTGTTACTTAATTGAAATGAAGATTTGTGCAATTTTTTGTAGCTCAGCTATACCTCTTTTTAAAAGAGACAAGGTCAAATATCATTATTTCTGAACATCGAGAATGAGTCAGCTCCAAAGTCAGTCCATGACACAAGAATTAAAAGCCAGGTCCTGTAGGCCACCCCAAGTCAACATAAAACAATCACAGCACTTCTCTTATTCATAGCACTTAACAGTCAGGTGCAGACACGACAGGACTTGTA
>NW_027529545.1:1004435-1007378 GCF_008692635.1 Crocuta crocuta
AGTGATCGATCATATCCATCCGTCTCTATCTAGCGTTATCTCATGCTGATTCACGCAAAACCTGCTGAAGAGTCACTGCCCTAATCTCTGTGTCAGCCTGTAATTGGTCAGGGTCAGCCCTTAAAGCACTGGGGATTCCCACTAACCACGCAGAGCTTAACAGTGTGGCTTGCTAGAGCTCTACCATTAACTGGTCCATTATCTCATTACCGCCATTTCTGATCTTAACTTCTCTATACAAGTCCATGCAAAGGCTTTCCTGGGAAGCTCCTTTGAAGCACTCGGAAACGACTATGGGCACAGCGATGGGAAGTGGTTGGTATTATGCAGTGGGGTGACTGTAGAGGGGAACATGCACATCTCCCAGTCTTTTTATTTTTTTTAATGTTTTATTTAATTTTGAGAGCAAGAGAGACAGAGCATGAGCAGGGAGGGGCAGAGAGAGAGAGACAGAGAGGGAGACACAGAATCTGAAGCAGTCGCCAGGCTCCGAGCTGTCAGCACAGAGCCTGACACGGGGCTTGAACTCACAGACCACGAGATCATGACCTGAGCCGAAGTCAGATGCTAAATTGACTGAGTCGCCCAGGCGCCCCCATCGTCTGGTCTTAATTCTGCCTAAGAGAGACTTCTTGTGCTTGAATGTGCACAGGAATCACCAAGGATTATTGTTAACATGCAGATTCTGATTCTGTAGATCTGGAGTGGAGCCCAATTTTCTGCATTTCTAACAAGCTTCCAGGTTATAGGGTTTTGCTGGCCCACGGTCCACAATGAGTTGTAAAGATCAGGTGTTCTTTTCTCTATGCTTATGAACTCTGTTTCTAGACGGTACCTCTCTCTCCTCGTGTGCATTCTCAGTCCAGGCTTCGACATGCAACTGTTTTAGGTTCAAAAACACACAAGGCAGAGTCCCAGCAATGGACAAGAGGCAATTCTCAGAATCTAAGTATCCTGGAAAGGCATTCCAACTTTCGTTTATTAGCTCAAAATCAAGGTATTAAATCAAAATCATGCATCTTCTTTGATGTATTCATACCATCAATCTGTAGGACTCCCGTTGACCAGCAGCTCCCACAGAGCAGGCAGCAGACCTTCCAGAATCATCTAGGAAGAGAGCGATGGACCACACGCAATGCCTCTCAACACTTGAGCTCACCTTGGTCAGCACGTGCCCTCCACCTGACGGCCCAGGAGGGAAGGAGGAATGCAGGTCGGGGATTCCCTCCCTGGAATGGGCCAGAACCTGCTTCCAGAATCAGGTGGGGGAAAACGGCCTCTTTTCCCAGTGACTGCTGGGTACACTGTTGCTCCTCAGACAGATTTTTGCCCCAAAGTGACCTTTGGGCAACAGCATTACAAGAGATAGTAAAATTATAATGATAGTATATTTGGCATCCCATGGGGACATATTTTGAGTCTTAAATCTTCTTATTTTTAAAGTTTTTAAATTTATTTTGAGAGAGCGAGCGAGCATGAAAGAGCACACACAAGTGGGGAGGGGCAGAGAGAGAGGGAGAGACAGAATCTCAAGCAGGCTCCGTACCAGCAGCACAGAGCCCAATGGACAGCCGGGGCTCAGACTCACGAACTGTGAGATCATGACCTGAGCTGAGATCAAGAGTCAGATGCTTAACTGACTGAGCCATCCGGGCACCCCTTAAAATATTTTTAAAAGTATTTAAGTTAATGGGGTGTCTGGGTGGCTCAGTCAGTTAAGCATCTGACTTCGGCTCGGGTGATGGTCTCACGGATCTTGGGCTCGAGCCCCGCGTCGGGCTCTGTGTCTCCCTCTCTCTCTGCCCCTCTACCACTCATGCTCTGTCTCTCTCAAAAATGACATAACATAACATAGTATGTAAGTTAAAATAGTGTCTCTATGCAAGAGTTCCAGACATTCTTTAGAAAAGCACACCTGAATCACTGAACCTAAAGAATTCAGAATATTCATAATGCCTCCAACCATTTTATTTAAGCATTTGTTTTATCATTCACAATGAAACTTTATATGTAAAATAAGAAATACCAATACTGAATGTGATAGGATATTCGAGAGTTATTGCGATCGACCTGGCACATCAAATCAGATTAGTGGCATTAATCCTTGGGCACAGGAATACTTCGTCAAAGAAACACAAACAACTAAAACAACCATGCGCACAGAGCATGGCAGCAAAAGCAGTCCGTAATCTGCCCATAGCTCTGCTAGTTTAAGGGGAGGAGCCAGTCAGAGGAAGATGAAAGTTAGGAGTTTTCGGTTTTGCATAACTAGCTGAAAACATGAAAATGAAGTCCACATGGAGGCAGTCGGCTACATGCCCCCTCCAAGGTCCAGGGACCCACCTGAACAGCACGTACAGCAGTCTGGGTATTTATCAGGAAGCAGGAGCACTGAGGAGTTTCACTTGAGATTCCTGTGCTCAGCAGGACAGCTACGTACGCATGAAACGACCGTCAGCTCTTTATTTTCACTGCTTCCCTTTCGTTCTAGGAGCCTTCTTTTGCCATCCTGGGACAGTTTATGACAGCCGTTCAAGACTGTGGGAGTTCCTATTCGTGAAAAGAAATTCCGCCCTACCCAACTTCGCACTGGCCCAATACTTTGGCAGCGATTATAAAATGTACACTGACAGGCAAGCGTAAAGAGTCAGTATTTCGCTCCACATGCCAAATGAGGAGCAATACAATCGAAAGGTGATCAGGTATCTGAGGATAATTGGAGCTAAAGTGAATTAGGACAGAAAAGCGCTGGGTTCCTTTGCAATATGGTAGAACGCCACCGGCACTGCCGCCATCATCACTGCCGCCATCACCACCACTACTGCCACCGTCCTATGCTATTGCTGTACAGAAAATTGTAGAAGCCGTATTGCAAATAATTTTGGCAGTAACTAGTAAATCTTAAAAATCCATATCCCACTTGAATCATCGATTTCTCTCCGA
>NW_027529545.1:1007407-1014386 GCF_008692635.1 Crocuta crocuta
AATCCTTGCCAGTAACATTCCCATCAAAGTCCCAATAGGATTAATTTTGGGCAAACTGACAAACTGACTCTAAATTTAAATACAAACATTGGTTGAAACAAAGGAATAAATTATGAATAATCTAAGGAAATTCAAAGGTGAATTTGTTTAATGGATGTTTATCAAATACCTACTATGTGCCAGGTACGTTTCTAGCCAAAGAGATAAGCAAATAAAACCTCACCGTGCTCCTACTATGGAACACTGGGTTGCATATGATAAGAAGAAAATATAGCTAATTAACTAATGTGGAAAAAGCTACAAGATATACTAGGAACGTTTAAATAAAAAAAGTCACAGGACAATACAGGCTGTATAACACTGTTTTCTAAAATTTATCTCAAGCTGAGCATGTAAATACACGAATGCACAGAAAATAATCTAGGGAGCTATCTTACTGAGAGGCAATGGATGATTACTTCTAGAAAGGAAAGCAGGACTGAGTAAATCACGGACAATGCTGGCTTTGCGTTATAACCTGGATTTCTTCAAGAAGAAATGTGTTCATCGCGTGTGTACCTAAACTACATCAGGTTGCCGGAAAAATCCTGATGAAGCATTCCTTGTCACAATCTGGCCTAGAACATGTAATAGTTAATAGAATGTTTTCAAATAGCTTCTCATTTGTGTTGGTCATTTTCTAGCCAACAATTTCTATAGGCTGATGGTAGACGAAGTTTGCTTTTGATCAAAGAAAAGGAGGGAATGCAAGTGGCAGGTGGTCAAGAAAGAGAACAAACCCAGAGGCTGTTTGCCATCAGCCAAACTTGGGTTTTAGTCCCTGTTGCGGTACCCGAGAAACATGTGTGTTCTCGGAATGTATACATTTAAAACAATGTTTTTTAATGTTTATTTATTTTTGAGAGACAGAGAGAGACTGAGCACAAGTGGGGGAGGGGCAGAGAGAGAGGGAGACATGGAATCTGACACAGGCTCCAGGCTCTGAGTCATCAGCACAGAGCCCGATGCGGGGCTCAAACCCACGGACTGTGAGATCATGACCTGAGCTGAAGTTAGACACTCAACTGAGCCACCCAAGTGCCCCAGCGGAATGTATACTTTTAATAGCAAGTAACAGGATGTCTAGCAAAAAGTGGCTTAAACAACAGAGATTTGTTAAGGCACACAGCCAGAAATCCAGGAGCCGAACAGTGCCAGGCAGGACACCCCTACAGCTCTCCTCTGGCATTTTCCTCATAGTTGCAAGATGGCTGCTGCAGCACCAACAAAGCACCATATCCTTAGAAGACAACCGCCCAGTGTAAGAAGGAATGAGGTCTTTTATTTGTACAGGTCTCTATCAGGGAGGAGAGGTTTTCACAGCATTCACAGCAAATTTCCCCTTTCATTGAATTGGCCAGAACCATGTCACATGACCACCCCTCAACTCAGTTACTGGAAAAGAGGTAGAATAATCATGTTTGACTTAAGCCCGGTCACATTTCATATCGTGAGACTGAGTCCTCCTTCCCTGAGCACATAACTTTACCTGATAGCCACAGTAATTCTGGGTTCTGCTTTTAATGAAAGATTAAAAAAAAAAAAAAAAAAAACTGGGGCGCCTGGGTGGCTCAGTCGGTTAAGCATCTGACTTCGGCTCAGGTCATGATCTCACAGTCTGTGGGTTCGTGCCCCGCGTAGGGCTCTGTGCTGACAGCAGAGCCTGCTTCAGATTCTGTGTCTCCCCCCACCCTTTGGCCCTCCCCACACACACTTCTCTCTCTCTCTCTAAAGTAAACATTTTTTTAAAAAAGATAAAAAAGAAATCACCACTGAACAGCCAATGAACTGTTACAATAAGTAATTAAAGATTCAGAAGTTTATCTGTAAATTAGGCAAAATGACCTATCCTCATAATTGTTCAAAACACTAAATGAGATCGTATATGGCAAGCCCTTGGCTTATCCTAGATAAATGTCAGTGTTTTCTTGAACGTCCTCCATCAATAATTACAGCATTACTTCCATAAGGAGATTTTAAAAAAATAGGCAACAAAGCAAACTAGCAGGCTAAGTGTCTAGTTGTAGTTTTCTACTCTTTTTCATTTAGGTATTCCTATGTACGTAATACATTCATATGCGGCAACCCCAAGTGTCGCCATCTGTCTAACGATTGTCACCGAAGATGCCAAATTAGTTTCTGGAAAGAGTCCCGTACCGAGGAACACAACTAAGCAGCAGAAGTCATTACGGAAGATATAATCGCAGGGAAAGCCATTTTCAATATTAATTTTCAAGTTTATCTTTTGAAGAAGAAAGGGATACAAACAGGTACTACTTGGACGCTGTAACCTCACACGGCAGAAGGACAGAGGAAGGTCTCTGGGGTCTCTTTTATAAAGGGCACTAANTGAGAAAGGGAGAAAGACAGCATGAGCAGGGGAGGGTCAGAGAGAGAGGGAGGCACAGAATCCGAAACAGGCTCCGGGCTCTGAGCTGGCTGTCAGCACAGAGCTCGACGCGGGGCTCGAAACCACAAACTGTGAGGTCATGACCTGAGCCAAAGTCAGACGCTCAACCGACTGAGCCACCCAGGCGCCCCTCGTGTTCCCCTCTTTACAACTAAGGCTAACCGCATTTACCTTCCTGTGGAAAGACACGCCCCTGCAAATTCCAAATAACACCAAAAGTCCCTTGCACACGATGGCCATCAATTTAAAAGTATTTCACCACAAACTATTTGCCAACAAATTTGGTGTCTGGATTTCAGCCACAGCAGGAGGAAGAAGAGTAAAGGGGGCTCAGGGTTGGGCTTCTCTATACCCAGGAAGACAGACTTCCCTGGAACAATGGTTCTCAAACTTGAGCGTGCATTCGATTCATCTGGAGGGCTGGTTAAATCATAGACTTCTGGGTCCCACTGCCAGCAGGTCTAGGGTGGACTCTACGAATCGACAGTTCTAACAAAGCTCCCAGGTGACGCTGATGATGCTGTCCAGGACCACTGTTGGGGACCCACTGCTCTAGACTGACACGGGAGCCCTGAGCATGAGTGATGGCATCGCCACTCCCTGAATCCGCACCCATGAACCCAGGCTCAACCCCAGTCAAAGGACATTGCAGAGGGGAGCTGTGAAATGTATAACATTTCTGAATACTTTCAAATTATTTCCAGGTTGCAGAACTCGCGACTGGAAGGCTCCATTTGCAGAGAGCCCCCTTCAAGTAAGCTTGAAAGGAGAAGAGGAAGGCCACCTACCAAAACAAGCCAGCTTCCCACCGTCTCACCTGCCAACTTTCCAACAAAGGGAGAACAAAATAACACTCAAATCCTCAACGCTTTTAAGGGTTTGCAAGCATTTCAAGTAAATTATCCTTCCTCTCTTTTATGCCCAATAAAACTATTTAAACAGAGACCTCAGGAATTTAGGGCTCTTTTGCGTCTTTGCCAAAGGACAATTCTGCTTGATTGGGTTCCATTACAAAATCCATGAGCCTGCTGTCAACTGCTTTGCCAGCAATGGACCAAAGAACTGGATTCGAAAAAACTTTTTTCTGTCATTTGATGCAACAGATTTTTCAAAACAATATTTTAATTTGCATACCAAGCCAAATTCCCTCTCCGAGGAGGAATAGAGCGCATTCCATTGTGTAAGACAATACTCATTCCCGCACGGTGATGTCAGTGCTCAGTGAGCGCAGCTCTTTCTGTGAGTCTTTTTCTTGCCATTAAGGTTCCTATCATAAAATGTTAACCACTTCAGAATCAAGCAAGATGGGGCAAATCTTTCTGTTAGCGTTTTTGCGAAACCGAAAGAGACACGGCTGTCACCAACTGCCTCAAGCACAATTATTTTATGACTTTTCCCTCATGGTATGAACAGGGTTTCTGAAATCTATCTTCACCTCCCAGGACTTTCTTCTCTTAGGTATACTGATTTGGGTAGTTTCTTTTTGCCAGCTTTTAATGTTTGGGGAGCAGTCTGATTGTTTGCTAAAATGATAGGAGGCACTTCAGGGCTCTAAGACTAAATCCTAGTAGGAATTTTGAGGTTAATGGGAAACACACCGGGCATTTTGCTAGTTTGGGGAATACTGGGGCACAGCGAAGATTAAGGACAAAATGTACTCTAACACATAAATGACATAAAATGGCACGAAGAAGTATAGCACAGCAGGGAGATTATGGCAAAGAGCCTCTGCCTAGGATTACTTGGAAAAAACACCAGGTTAAAAAAATTGCAATACATTGTCTGTGTGTCTGTCTATCTATCTGCATACATAACTCCAAATTTTTAGATTACAGAAAAAATTGGATTTCCATTTTAATTGTAACAATTTTTTACTTTTTTTCATTTCAAAGCTTGAAAAAAAAAAAAAAACCCCAGAAAGCAGTGAAGGGAACAGAGTACCAGCCAGAGGAAATGAACAACTGTTCAAATTTAGTCAATTTAACTGAGCTAATTTTGAAAAATTAAAAAAACGGTTGCCTGGCTGACTCAGTCGGCGGAGCATGCGATTCTGGGTCTCGGGGTCATGAGTTCGAGATTCCTTTGGATGTAGAGATTCCTTAAATAAATAAATCTTCTTTTAAAATGGGAAAAAAGGAGCAGTATAGAAAAAATGGAAATCTCTTTGATTCTTTTCCCTTGTCCCATTTGCCTGAACTATTTAATTTGTTGGGAACCCATCCAGTAAATGGTTTTATATTTTTATTTTATATACATATGTCCTAAACTAATGCAGGACATAGTCATGTATGTTTTCTAATATGTAAATAAATGCCATCAGTTCAGCACTTAAGATACCACAACTTGATTTTTTTTTTCATTCAGTGTTCTACTTTGGAGCCTATCTATTCTGATACATATATAGATATAGATTAGTTGTTTTTTTTTTTTACAAATAGTTTATTGTCAAATTGGTTTCCATATAACACCCAGTGCTCATCCCCACAAGTGCCCTCCTCCATGCCCATCTCCCCCCTCCCCCCCAACACCCATCAATCCTCATTTTGTTCTCAGCATTCAAGAGTCTCTCATGGTTTGCCTCCCTCCCTCTCCCCCACTATTTTCCCCTTCTTCTCCCCCACGGTCCTCCGTTAAGTTCCTCCTAATCCACCTACACGTGCAAACATATGGTATCTGTCCTTCTCTGCCTGACTTATTTCGCTCAGCATAACACCCTCAAGTTCCATCCATGTTGCTAGATCAGTTTTAACGGGGGCATCACATCCATTCTAGAAGTACACTTCGATTTATCTTTTAGCCAGTGGAGCCAACCTTCAGGGGCTTTTCAGTTCTCACAATTACCAACAATGCCACAAAGAACAGTCTTGCCCGAGCTTCCTGAGACTACAGTGGAAGAGGTTTTCCTGGGACTATATTGAGGCAGGGCCGCTGGGTCCGTGTCTGTGCGTTTTCAGCCATGCTAGGTATCATCAAGATGTTCTCCCAAGAGGTCACAGCATTAGTATTCCAATCAACACATTCACAATGTGTTTTCCCTCATTCTTGTCGAACTCCAACTATGTCATTCTTAAATTATTTCACTCATCCAAAGGTCCCTGGTAAATAGCAAAGAGGAGCTTTCTGCCCACACTGGGAAGGAGACTGCAGTGGACATCTCTTACCTCTGTCTGGTGGCATCTAGAAGTATCTAGAAGTTGAGTCTCCCTTTCCTATAGAGAACTGCCATCCCACCCAGTGGGTTGTTAATCACACAGTCATGAAAGAGCTTCTCCCTGGCAGTGACCCATCCAAAGGTAGAGAGATCCAAATATGGCCAATCAGAATTTCTCTTCAGGGGTTAATACAGGCAATGGGAGAGAAAATGTCTCCCATCTTTCAGGAACTTAAGGAGTAAGGCACAAACTGTCTTTGTCTGCCCGAGAATAAAGCCACAGGGAAGAAGGAGGAATCAAGAGTAGACAGAAATTCCACTCCTAGGTATATTCCAGAAGACTGAAAATAGGGACTCAAACAGGTATTTGTACACCAATGTTTGCCCCAGCAGTATTCACAAGGGCCAAAAGATGGAAACAATTCAAATGTCCATCAACAGAAGAATGGATACACAAATTGTGGTCTATTCATATGATGGAATATTATTCAGCCATGAATAGAGATAAAGTACTGACACCCACTAGGACACGGATGAACCTTGAAAACATTATGCTACGTGAAATAAGCCACAAACAAGAGAACAAATGTTGTAGGACTCCATGGACATGAAATATCTAGAACAGGCAAATTGATAAAGACAGAAGTAGATTAGAGGTTACCAGGGGCTGGTGGGAGAGGGAAATGGGGAGTTACTGCTTAGTGATTGGTTACGGAATTTCCGTTTAGGGTGATGGAGAAGATTTAGTAACAGATACTGGTGATGGCTGCGCAACATCATTAATGTGGTGAATGCCAGTGAATTACACACTAAACATGGTTAAAATGGCATATTTTATATGTATTTTATCACAATAAAAAGTATTAAAAACCACAAGACCATTGAAAATTAAAAAAAGAAAGAAAAGATTAGATCGACAAAAAGAAAGACATACATATATATCTCCTAACGACATCATTTGAGTCTCTGGATCCTATCATGTCTGAAGAACAAATTCTTTTCTCGTAGTTACATAAAGCAATATATTCTGGCTTTTTCTTTATTGAGTTTGAATTGGCTTTCTGTCACTAGGAGCCGAAAAAATCCTAAACCAGGCATAGCGGCATATAATCAGGAAGGAAAAAAATGTGCTCTTAACATCAACTTAGGTTCTAAACATTTTGTTTGAACCTCTGCTATTTGGAGGCGGGCAGTCAGTCAAATCTTATTTCAATTGTGCATGTGTGTGTGTGTTATTAGGAGCTGGTAATAACTTGAATAAACATGATAATCCCCTAATTTCATTTCACTGCTTGATACAAGGTCTTGATACAAGGGAAGTCCATGACAGTGAGAAGACGGATATTAAAACTGATTCTTCTATTCTACTACCAAACAGG
>NW_027529545.1:1014914-1015089 GCF_008692635.1 Crocuta crocuta
CAAAACTAATTCTCACATTTTAAGCCTTTATGCTGATCCGAAGCGTGGGTGCTCCCTTTCAGAGTCACCTTCCCTTCTCAAGGAACTAGGTGTCCCCTCATTTCTTTTTTTAAGAAAGGCAGCTAATGATTCCTGCCTTGATTTCACCTGCCCTTTAGTAATAGAACTGGCAAAA
>NW_027529545.1:1015119-1015527 GCF_008692635.1 Crocuta crocuta
TGAGTTTGAGCTCTGCATCAGACTCTGCCTGCACGGAACCTGCTTGGGATTCTCTCTATGCCCCTCCCCCTGCTTGCATGAGTTCTCGTTCTCTCTCTCTCTCTCTCTCTCAAAATAAACAGGAACTGGCAAATCCTAAGTGGTAAAAGAGAAGGCGGGGAGAGGATGGAAACTCCTTCTCTTTGATTTTCCTCTTTGTTTCATTTGATGTTTTGATCTTTGCCTAAATTTAGCAATAGACAATATAAATAAAACTAGATGAAAGTCACTGAAGATGCGCAAAATGAAATAGGTGATTTTAGCTCTTAATAAATTCATGGGAACAATCATACAGTGAATCCAACAGTTTCCCCTTTCTCGGAAATTATATATGTGGTAAACCTGGCTAATCTGCCTGTGACCTGGCTC
>NW_027529545.1:1015840-1019407 GCF_008692635.1 Crocuta crocuta
TACAATGAAGAATAGTATAAAATGCTTAAATTTAAAAATTTAATTTTGAAATGAAGCATAAAATAAAATAAAATAAAATAAATCCATTTGCAAAGAGACAGGTTATAGGATTAAAAGTATTACCTATTGCAGAATTTCCTTAAGGATGGAAATATGAGTGGTGGGCAGCGAAATTGTGACAGGTCCCCAAATCAGGAATAAGAGAGGAAGAACTCCTAGAAGTGCACTAGTGTTCAGGGCAGGCAAGAAGGCAGGAGAGATCTGCTTGCGTGGAGTATGGGAAGGGAGGGCACGCCCAACAGGAAATTGGCAGACATTAGTGACAGCGACAGGCAAGATCCAAACATCAGTAATAGCTTAAATTATTTTATAAAATGGTTTCACAGTGGCCAACTGCTGAAAATGCAAATTCATAAGGACATTAGGTAAAATACAACAGAAACTGATTATTTGTTCAACATGAAAAGGAAAACACAAAGACAGGAAAAGATAGGAAAGGAATAGTACAACATGAAAATGGAAATGTCATCTCTCTCTCATGTTTCTTTCCCTTCTTTCTTTTCTTCTTTTTGGCTCTGAAATGGCTCCATGGAATAGGGAGGGGAGTAGCAAAGGAATCAGGGAATCTCCTTTGGAAAAACAAACAGGGTTTCCAAAATTCATTTATGCTTCTCTTCATCCAGTTTAGTCTGCCTCTTTCCTTTCTAAATGCTTACATGGGTGCTTTCTCTGCCTGGTATTCAAATATAAGCAAGACATTTTGGAAATATATAGCTTCATACCAGTAATGGGGTGGGGTCGGATAGCACACAAAGGAGTTTGCATTTCAAACATTAGCACAAAGAACTGCTTCTTGAAATATGTAACATTTCCAACTCCAGGAAGGCGCAATGAGCTTCATGTGTCAGTGGAATCGAAGACCTTCCAAATGGACGCAGCATGAATGGACTCCATGAATGTGTAGTCCGTATCTCATCGTAACACAGTAAAAAATATGAGCTGGTTTTTCCACCTCTGACATTACCTGAGTTTTCAGTTTGTTTCACATTCATGGGGGGTTCGGCTGAATGAATACCGTACTTAGAGGGAAACATTATTTGGCAGAACGGAAGGACAAGGAGGGGACAGAAGGGGTAATTGACACGGGAAGTCATTTGATATCACCAGTTACGCTCCAGAATTGGGGTTTGGAGGATAATTCCAAACAAAATCCCAGGCCTTGGTTTGGAAACTGTTTCTCTATTAATCTGGGTTCTACTTTTGTGAGGTTCCAATGAATGACATCCCCAGATCATAAATGTTTTCTTCAAACCAAATTTCCTATGAATTGGCAAGAACTAGTTTAATTGGGTTGAAGGAAATATGATTAATATTGAGAAGGATACATTTGCTCTGACCCTCCTCGAGGAAAACCTATTCTGTTTTGGTAAAAGTAGGAACCATAGTTATAAATAATTCATTACACAATGCAGTTCTAGGATAAATTTGAGGGCTCACTTAAATACTGACATATTCGCTGTAATATTAACTATAATAATTCAATATATGTGGGGAATGATCCTCTTCTTTTACATTTTTAATTTCAGCTAGTCAACACAGTATTTTATTAGTTTCAGGTGTACAATACAGTGATTCAACACTGCCATGCATCACCCGGGCCTCAGCACAAGTGCCCTCCTTAACCGCCATCGCCTAGTTTACCCTCCCCCCAACCCCCTCCCCTCTGGTAACCTTTAGTTTTTGTTCTCTATAATTAAGAGTCCATTTCTGGGTTTCTCTCTCTCCCCCATCCCCCCTTTGCTTCTTTTGCTTCTTAAATTCCACCTTGGTCGTGAAATTCTTTGGTATTTGTCTTTCTCTGACAGATATTTTTCACTTGGCGTGATACTCTCTCACCAGCATCTTCACTTCCTCTGCACAGTTTCTCATCTTGTCCCCATTTATGCAAATATTTCATTGCATTTGTTCCTCGACTCACTCTTTAGAAACAGAAAACTATACAATTTTTACTTAAATACGTTAATGACTCTCATTTACTAAATAGGCACTCTAGCTCCTTTATATATTATGTCACGTAACCCTCACGACACTGTTTTCCTCCCTGTTTCAGAGATGAGAAAGCCGAGTTCCTGATGTGTTGGATAACCTGACCAGGGCTGCATTCAAACTGGGACCTCACACCGCAGACCATGCGGTTTTCACTATGCCATGTTATCTCCAACCCAAAGAAGGTAGCAATACCATCACAAAGGGAACTATGCAAAAATACCTACTAAATGTTCATTGAGGATGAATAGGACAGACTATATCAGACAAAATACTTTTCCAAAGTATTCGCTAAAGGAGCTTTAAAAAAATGTCCGAGGGGTGCCTGGGTGGCTTAGTCGGTTAAGCGTCCGACTTTCGCTTAGGTCATGATCTCGCGGTTCGTGGGTTCGGGCCCCGCATCAGGCTCTGTGCTGACTGCCAGCTCAGAGCCTGGAGCCTGTTTCAGTCTGTGACTCCCTCTCTCTCTGACCCTCCCTTGCTCACGCTGTCTCTCTCTCTCTCTCTCTCTCCTAGAAATAAATAAAAATATTTTTAAAAAAATGTCTGAGAAGTACATCCCCTTAATCCTAAGTCATTACGTTTAAATGATTGGAGATTTAATGTTTAGGGTTTTAGATCCTAATCGAGGGCTTGTCAGCATCTTCATAAATAGAGCATTTACCACCTGTTAATAAAAATTCACAGCACCTACAAACTTTAATTTCTCAGTAAAATACTTACCTCGGGCTTAAAGAATTTTTTTTGTAAGAATTGGCCCCACTCTCCTCATCAGCCATGTGCCTGTTTTGCTCTGTTCTGCTGAGAAGTCTCGGCAATTTGTCACAGGACAAAACACAGAGAAAGAGGAGGAGGAGCAACAATCAACCTGAGAATAAATCACGCTCCTGACACCACTGTCCAGCGGCCTGAATGAGATCCAAGGGGAGTGGCAGAGAACATTTTCGTTGAGTGACCTCATGGGGCTACACTGAACTCATAGACACTGAATTCACTACTGACCCCTCCGTCTGGCATTTCACAGGGGTAAAATGTGAAAATGAGATGTCCTCGGATCAGACATGGGAGAAGAGGGGAGGACTGGCACACCAACTTAAGAATCTGACAAAAATTGATCGTTACTGAAGGGGGAGATGTGAAAACATGTATAAATAACACTTTCTTGGGGCGCCTGGGCGGCTCAGTTGGTTAAGCGTCCGACTTCGGCTCAGGTTATGATCTCACAGTTCGTGAATTCAAGCCTCGCATCGGGCTCTGTGCTGACAGCTCAGAGCCTGGAGCCTGTTTCGGATTCTGTGTCTCCCTCTCTCTCCGCCCCTCTTCCACTCACATTCTGTCTCTATCTCAAAAATAAACATTAAAAAATTTTTTTAAAAAATAACCAACACTTTCTTAAGTGACTGAAACAGTAATTGTCATTGCAGTACAATGTGATGTTTTTACCAGACATATTTGAAACAAGGCTCTCACAGTACTATTGTGACCGGCATCAATGTAAGAATGAAGGTCTGGTAGGAGTTC
>NW_027529545.1:1019600-1019769 GCF_008692635.1 Crocuta crocuta
CATGTAACGCTAAGCTATATAAGTAAAAGTAATAGTTTAACTCTTCCCAAATCCCAAAATTTTGTTAGCACTTTGTACATATCCTTCTACATCTTTCTTAGGCTCATTGTAATACGTACCTATTTCCTTTTAACATTTTTTTTCCAAAATAGTATTATAGTGCTGCAGA
>NW_027529545.1:1020477-1020687 GCF_008692635.1 Crocuta crocuta
CCGCCCCTCTTCCACTCACATTCTGTCTCTATCTCAAAAATAAACATTAAAAAATTTTTTTAAAAAATAACCAACACTTTCTTAAGTGACTGAAACAGTAATTGTCATTGCAGTACAATGTGATGTTTTTACCAGACATATTTGAAACAAGGCTCTCACAGTACTATTGTGACCGGCATCAATGTAAGAATGAAGGTCTGGTAGGAGTTC
>NW_027529545.1:1020916-1021088 GCF_008692635.1 Crocuta crocuta
CATGTAACGCTAAGCTATATAAGTAAAAGTAATAGTTTAACTCTTCCCAAATCCCAAAATTTTGTTAGCACTTTGTACATATCCTTCTACATCTTTCTTAGGCTCATTGTAATACGTACCTATTTCCTTTTAACATTTTTTTTCCAAAATAGTATTATAGTGCTGCAGACTT
>NW_027529545.1:1021295-1025196 GCF_008692635.1 Crocuta crocuta
TTCTTTGGATGAATACATGAAAACACTCATTCTGTTTACAGTCATGCAGTGCTAACTGAAATCATCAGAAGAAATAAATGCTTCAGTCTCTAGATTTTGGCCCCAAATTCCAATCCCTACTGGGAGGTGTTAGAGTTTCTTGGGGACAATCTGAGCAGCAGACAGCGTAACTGGAGTCCAGTGTGCCCACGTTACAAGCAATCGCCGTAGAGACTCAGTGTGCGGGAAGCTAAGTACTGTGTTAAGTAAGCCAGCATCTGCACCGGTAAGAAGTAGTCAATACTGAATGGCAGTTTTTGTGACTCCAAAGCAGAGCTTCTACTGTACACCGTGCTCCTTGATCAAAGTGCTGTTTAACCGAAAAGTGCTGAAGGGAGGAGAATAAAGAGATGGCGAGGAAGAGGCAGGTAAGGAAAGTGGAATTTAACTTTCACTGGAAAGGAGTTTCTCCTAAGTGGCCCCATTTAGCAGCACACCAGGCTGACTGCGGGTATGTAAGCAGTGGCTGCATAAGACGGCGTTTGGAGAGACCACTGCAGTCCCTCCAGTACTGATGTTCAGATGTGCCAAGTGCTCCTCCTCCATGGTGGCACCTCCCGCTAGTGTGTGTGAAATAGAGGCAAGTCCCCACCTCATGCCACGGCGTGTTCCCCAGCCCAGGTCTCTGGAATGGAGATTCCTACAGACTAGACTATTCCTTCAGTTCACCCTAGTGCCCTGTTGCTACAGGAATTCGGTGCTTACTGCCTCACCACCTTGCCCAGCCTTGCCCAGCTGCATCAAGAGCTTTGTCTCCAGTGGGGATGCCGCCCATCCCCCCTTCAGTTTCACAGAGCACTGGCGACANTCCTGAACAAATGAGGCTAAAAGGAAAGGACTGTAATGCAGACACACACACGTAAAACGATATAAAATAGTGTGACTCCCAGAGTCCACCATGTTGCAGAGTAGAGCCCGCCTCCCACTACCCACTCACCCTGGGAGGGTTTTGACCATGGTCTCCCCTATCCCCAAACCCTCCTGGGACCTGGACAGAGGCAACAAGAGCTTATCCTTTATCACCGGCCCCAGGGCCCCCCTCCCCTCCCGTACAACGTACAACGGCTGGCCTACAATGAAGAATTATGCAGATGGCTTAGAGTTACAGCTTCCCTTTGGCATAACCAAAAGGTTTGCTGTGGTCATTTCTCTTCCCCACAACTGAGGAGCAATCATCCTCGAAGGAGAATCAAGCATCCATCTCTAAGCAACAAAACAAACCACATCAACATTAGTGTATTTTCTTCTGGAGGCTTAAATATCCTAGCCTTTCCTCAGACTCGCTGTTCCCAGTACCCTCTTGGCTTCTGCCGCCAGCAATATGCACACATGTCTCCTAATGCTGAGGGCGCCCGGGCCGTGTGTGATGGGCACTGAGATGTGTTACCCAGATCTCCCTCCCAGGAAGGGCTTGTTGCCCTAGCTGATGGGAGTGCTGCATGTAGATAGCCTTCAGCTGGCAGCAACTTAGCAGCAGAGGGCTGTCAAAGTCAAGGTCACATCCTCCCCAGGGTGTCCCACACCCAATAATGGTTGGTCACAGTAAAGGTAGAAAATCCATGCCATTTGGCCCCAAGAGGGATCATTATGAGAGACCATTTTACACCAGAGCTGCCCACAGGGTAGCCAAGGCTGACGTGGCCTGCATTGCAGCCCAACTGGTCCCTCTACCCAGTCCTGCTTCCTTCTTCTTCTCCTTTCCAGCTGCTGACCCTATTTAGACATGTGCACACTGAACTTCTGATGGTATGCTTCCGGGAGAAACCAACTTGCAACACGCTGCTACAAGCTCCCGATTAAAACAACTGTAGGCCAATATTCCCATCACGAGAATATCTTCTGGAAGCACTCTAACGGGGGTCTTCTCTGAGGAAGGAAAGGGAGGAGTAGGGGAGAAGGAAAGGATTAACACCTACTTTTCACTCTCTTTTGTGCTTCGGGATTTTTGTACCATGTACATGCATGTTATACCTATTAGGCTGAACCTCATGGAATTACCAGTATTTGAGCATTTCCACTCACGTTTGGAAAGATTTTATTGTTAGGTAATCTCTACACACCACGTGCAACTCAAACTTACAACCCCCTGAGATCAAGAGTCACAGGTTCTGCCGACAAAGTAGCCAGGTGCCCAATATTTGACCATTTTTGGTCTACAATTTTCTTATTATCTTGTCTACCCTCAGCATAGTCAATTATAGGAAACCAGAGGTGGACTACTTGATGTTTCTCCTCCCATCAGAGTCTCAGAGCTGCAAGTGGCCTAAACTGTCCCCTATCTCTTCCTCTCAAACCCTGACCCTGCTACATCATTTTCCTGCTTACGTCTCTTATGCTCTTAAGTTTGTTTCCGGAAGCTGAATAGAAACAGGATGCAACCTACGGAAGATAATCAGTAACATGCCCACTCTGTCCCCACCCTACGTCCAATACTTTCCTCAAAGCCCTAGATAAATAACCCTCTTTCAGGACTTCACTAAGACATCATCTTCTCGAAGCCTCTAGTCTTTTCTGAATTTCTTCCTGCTGCCTACAGCCCATTAGAGAGAGAGTGACCATTCTGCAGTGCAGAGGTCTATCAAAGGCCCTATCACAGTATTGGCCTTATGCATAGACACATCTGGCTCCTTCATTAGATGAAATATTTTTTAAGAAAAAAAGGTCATGTCTCCACATCCCAAATTAGAATGCCACCAAGACTGGCCCAGTAGGTTCTGATAGCACAGGATCAATAAACCATTGCTAAATGAAGGAAGGGCCTCATCGTAAATGCGGGCATTATTCATAGCACAAATGAATACAACAAATACTTTATGCTGCACACTCCTTAGTTGGGTTTGAGTGTAATATTCTGTCTAAATGTGCACTGGGTGACAACTGTGAATCATTAGCTCGTGCGGACTTCTACTCAATGGTCCGTATATGACAGATGTCTTGGACACACAGTCCTAGCACACAGAAATGCACTCTTTCTGAAAACATACCTTGACAAAGAAGGGTAGCCAGTAAGACCCTGGCTCCTACAGACGATAATTCTGTTATGCTTCATAGCCTCCAAATTTCTATCTTGCTTCTTAGTGATGAAGAATTTCGAGTCTCCAAGGAGGACAAATAACATGAGAAAACTTTGTCAGGAAACTACAGGCCCTCAGGGCCAGAGTTTAGAAAACACTTATGCAGGTGAGGCTGCTTTCAAGAAGTTTCGACTATATAAATTCCTCTTTGTCAGAGTCACCATGCATTAGTCTGAGACGTTATGATATTTTCTTATTAGAAGCATGCACTGTGTCCTGCATCTGGAGCACTTGCCAAATTGTAGATTTATTCCTATTTCTATACATCTGCGAAAAGAATGTGTGTTCTGTTTCATCAGGGAGTTACTTGAAGTCACAGGTTGCTAATTCCAAATGAATAGAAACAGTGATTAATCTGGGAGATACGAGCTCACCACTATTCGTGTAACAGATGTCCATTATGATGAGCTGCACATTTGTTCTGTGTTTACACTAGAATATAAAGAAGGGGGCTCCAACCATTTTGTGGAAGAAAAGAAGGAAGAAAGAAAGAAACAAAGAAAGAGAGAAAGAAGAAAGGAAGTAGAACGGAAGAAAAGAAAGAAAAAGAAAGAAAGAAAGAAAGAAAGAAAGAAAGAAAGAAAGAAAAAGAAAGA
Organism: Crocuta crocuta; assembly: GCF_008692635.1. Lineage (NCBI taxonomy): Eukaryota > Metazoa > Chordata > Mammalia > Carnivora > Hyaenidae > Crocuta > Crocuta crocuta. Next base: position 1,025,005 of record NW_027529545.1, read on the forward strand.
AAGAAAGAGAAGGAAGGAAGAAAGAAATAAAAGAGAAGGAAGGAAGAAAGAAAGAGGAAAGAAAGGAAAGAAGAAAGAAAAAAGGAAGGGAAGTAAGGAAGAGGAAGGAAAGGGAAGGGGGAGGGGAGAGGAGAGGAGAGGAGAGAGGAGGGGAAGGAGAATTAGAAAATACTCTGAAAACGTTTACTCAGG
>NW_027529545.1:1025201-1029608 GCF_008692635.1 Crocuta crocuta
CCAAAGCCGGCAATTTCATCAGCATCAGCTACACAGAAGATGGGATTTCAGAGGGAGGCACAAGAAAAGGGAGAATGATGTATGTAATTTTATTCAAATAATTAAAAACAAAGTTGGCAGTCTATCTTCCTGTCAAGAGGAATAAATATCAGGCTATGGAGTTGGAAAGGGGAGTGCAAGAGGCTTCCTGCTGCTCCATATGAACTCCGGTCCAATACAAACTTTCGAGTTGACTCTTCGCAAAGGCATCCATTTACAATGCTCCTCCCATGGTTTTTTTCTCGGTCATTCTGTGAGCAGAGCTAACAGCCAGAGGACACAAGCCAGGAGTGAAGGCGGAGGAGGCTGTCTACTGGAGCCACACTTGAGCCGTTTGCTTCATGGCCACAAACAGGGGCTTGTATAACTGAGCTCCTCCTCCAGAATGAGACAAGTGTGAGGTTTTCCAGAACTTTCCTTTCTCTCATTATTTACCCCGTCTCTGATGCCCCAAACCTACAGCAGGGCCCGGCCTATTGTGGGAGTCAAATAAACAAACACATACAGCACGTACACACACCCATACTTTTTGAATGGATTAAAGGAACAAGGGCTGGACTTAATAAATGACATGTGCACATGGACGGATAATATTTTTCAATGGATTCATTATCTTATGTGTTTGTAGGCTCGCTGGTTATAGCAGATGCAATATCATAGCCAAAAGTTTAAGAGTCTTCTCTGAATGTCATAACATGGCTACTCGATATCCTAAACTCTACCTTTCCAGAGTTTCTTTTCCACGGTAACTGTTTAAGGGCAAGCTCCATTCTGTGACTAACAAAGAGAAAAGATTAGCATAGCCAAGTGATAAAAAAATAATAGTTGAAACACACTCACTGAGGGTTTTGCTTCTAAAGCATTTTAAGCCCCTTCCTCTAGATTTCTGGTAGTATATCAAATCGCTCTTCAATTGCTTCTAAAATGTTGAACTTCGGATGCAAAATGCTCCGCTTTCTGCAACACCCCCCGGGCCACTTGGGGGCTGGGCTTGTGGGAACCACATGACCATGGGAACAGCAAGTCTGTCCGCCTTACGCAAGGCAGGGAGCAAAACGCTGCAAAGGTAGCCAAAATGATTAAGGAGGAATGCAGTTCATTAAAAATGACACATTGCTATGCCAAGTTAGAACTGCTGGTAAGTGGGTACTTTGAGATAGCCGAAACGTTCTTTCTGGCATCCGAAATGGCTTTGCCAAAGCCGTAGTATTTAGTCTAATCCCTCGGAGTGAGCCAAGGTGATGAGGACAGAGACGAAACCTTTATGTTTCGAAGAAAGTAGGAATGAGGATAATACAGGAGTCGGCAAACGTTTGCTATAAAAAGGCAAATGGCAAATATTCTTGGCCTTGTGTGCCGCCTGGTCTCTGCTAAAAATATTCAATTCTGGCATGACGGTTCACCACAGCGGCCATCGACAGTCCGGAAACAAATGGGCACCGCTGTGTTCCGATCAAACTTTAGTGAGAAAAGCAGGTGACAGCCTGAATTTGACTCACGGGCCACAGTTCCCTGACCCCTGAGATAATACGCAAATGGCTCTCCAATGGACTGAAACCTAAGGAAAGGTGCAGATCTCAAGGTCAAATGGAAAATTACGGTGCTTCTTAATTCTCTAGATTTTAAAATGCGCTTAGCAGCACCTCTGATTCTTGTGTGGATCTTACGGCGTTTGCCTTCCAATAGCATTTTCCTTAAAGGCATCGCAATCGCACATCTTCTATCAAACTGGTGGCATAAGCTTAGATAGAGTCAGTCGAGACCATAGGGTCATTCGGAACATTGCAAGAATGAAGAATTTAATATAATAATTAGGACTTCTGTCAACGCCAGAATACACTGGGACAGTCGGGTCAGAGGAACCACTAGGAAAGCTCCGGGAAGCAGACCCTGACCGCCTCAGCACAGCAGCGTGGGTGCGCATCCAGAGCTCTACGGACGTCTGCTCCCATCTGTGAGAACCTCTGAGAAAACTTCGCCTCAATGGACTCGGTTTGCACCAGCAAAGCGCCTGGTTCTCAATATCTCCCTGCAAAGCCACGGGGAGCCCCCTGCCTGCCCACTATCCAGCCGTGGCTTCTGCTCCTCTTTCCCTTGGGAAAAAAAAAAGCCCACGTCATTGTCCTCGGCAACCCTAACGTGGGCCACTATGGGGAAGGGGACTGTAAGAGAGGCAGTGCCCTAGTTCTCTTCGGGAACTCAGAAGACACCTCAGGAGAGGTGGCAGCTGTAGTGAAGCCCACCTGACCATGGATAGTCCAGCACATTCCACCTCTGTGTCCGTGCAGCATACACTCCTTTCACTCAATTTTAACTTCCAAATAAGTGAACACAACGCTTCTTCCCTGCTTGATGCACCTCTGCCCCATACACCCTAAATTCCCCCGTGCTTCCCCCAAAGCGGAGCTAGGAAGTTCTATCTGGTATTTTATCTATGCACGGGTCATGGTCATTGCCTTCTAGTTCAGTCACAAGAGCTCCTTACTCTTCTGCAATGTAAGTATTGAGTCATAGGTTCAACTTGCTCCTTATCGTACATAACAGGCAGAGGGAAGAAGGCCAAATGTTATTATATGTACAGATACATATCACAACAGGAAGAAAATATGGCTTCACCGCCCTCATGCCTACAACTGGTCATGTGACCACTGTTAGTTTTTATACCTTTCTTCTACCTACTGCTCGTGGGGATCACGGACACCCAGCACGCTCAGGTGGGATCGTCATCTGTCCTGAACCCCGAGCTGGGATCTGCCGCCCTCTGGACATCATCGGCGGCCCCCTCTCTGTGCGTCAGTCCCCGTCTCCCCAACCCCTGAGCCTCCCAGGAGGGCCCCAGGCCTCACCTGCCCTAGTCATCCTACCTCCTGAGAGCTGCCTGGCTCAAGGGAGGTAAACGGATTCGAGCAGCGGTGGGGAGGGGGAGGCAGAGTCTGCCCCCGTACTGCCAAGTTCCCATACCACACGCTCCCCCCCCAACCCCAACCTCCCATCTCTACATTCAACCCTTTTACTCTGGCCCCTGGTCCTTCAACTAATGTAATCTCCCATTCTCTCTCTCACCCCCTCTCTGAAACCCAACAGATTTTAGACTTATCTTTCACGCAAATTACTCCTAAAAGGCACGTATTAACTCTCTTGGATTGAAGCTGGGCAGCTGAGCTGATTACAGACTGGGGTTCATGGATTTAGACTCTACATGAACACATTTTGCTTTGTACCAAGGAAAGGTCTGTTGCAGAACTTCAAAGTCTAACCCCCCGGCTAGCTAGTTCTCAAATATGTGCTGGTGGTCAAGGGCAAGGATAATGTGTGTGATGGTTCAGTGCAAACCCTACCTCCCATTCCTAAGAAATCAATAGATTAGACTTTTCCTTTAATGATGGATGTTTTAATAGGCAAGGGAGGAGATTTTTCTTTTTTTAAAAAAAAGGAAAAAATGGTCAAAACGTTGACATCATCTGAATAAGCTTTGTCAGTAAAAGTGCCCCAAATATCCAGGTTAGAATACCAGCGTGCAGGGGCACCTGGGTGGCTCAGTCAGGTAAGCATCTCACTTCGGCTCAGGTCATGATCTCACGGTTCATGGGTTCGAGCCCCACATCAGGCTCTGTGCCGACAACTCAGAGCCTGGAGCCTGCATCGGATTCTGTGTCTCCCTCTCTCTCACTCTCTGTCCTTCCCCAGCNCACAGGAAGGAAGAGAGCGAGAGAGCGAGAGCGAGAGAGAATTTTACAAAAAGACCAAAATGGATTTCACCTAATATGAGAGTAGGTTGCAGTGTCAGAAGGACCCGGGCCCCAGTTTTGCTCTCCTTTATCACATTATTTAACATCTCTAAGCATCCTCATTGTTAAAATGAGAATCAGCATAGCTTTGTTAAGAAAACTATTTCCAACTTTGAATGAGGTGAAATGGCCAGAGGCGAGGTGTGACCTTTCAAAATCTTACGAGGGTGCCCGCCTACCTAGCTGAGAATTACTTCATTACCTAGGGAATGCACTCGTGTTTGACTTTCTAGTTGTTGTTTGGTTAGAATTCAGATGCTCTGAAGTTACCTGTTAATTCATATCTGTCCAACAGAAAAGAGAANTTTTGAATCTATCCTAGAACTCTTATTCCAACACTCTTTTTTTTCCTTCAAAATGCCTATAAATACCAAGTTCCTCAAAATGCCTTATGGTTCTCTCATTAATGAATTGAATAAATCCTTGACAGGTGTTCATTCTGTATTTCTACAAGGTTGTGTTTTTAGTTCTTTAAAAATTATACTATGCTATGAAGTTGTTATGAGAATTAAATAAAGCAAATAAAGTAATTAATAAGACTCTGACATATATTAAGCAGTTAATGTGGTGCAAGGCTGGC
>NW_027529545.1:1029658-1033927 GCF_008692635.1 Crocuta crocuta
TGGTGCAAGGCTGGCTCAGTTGGTTAAGCATCCAGCTCTTGACTTTAGCACAGGTCATGACCTCACGGTTTGTGAGTTCAAGGCCCATGTCAGGCTCCACGCTGAAACTGCAGAGCCTGTTTGGGATTCTCTCTCTCCCTCTCTCTCTCAAATAAACTTTTTTAAAAAAGCAGTTAATGAATGTCAACTATTATTATTAGTTATCATTTTTTAATGTTTATTTTGAGAGTGTGCATGCATATCAGCGCAGAGCCCATCGCAGGGCTCCATCTCATGAACTGTGAGATCATGACCTGAGCCGACATCAAGAGTCAACTGCTGGGGGCGCCTGGGTGGCTCAGTCGGTTAAGCATCCGACTTCGGCTCAGGTCATGATCTCACAGTTTGTGGGTTCGAGCCCCGCATCGGGCTCTGTACTGACAGCTAGCTCAGAGCCTGGAGCCTGTTTCAGATTCTGTATCTCCCTCTCTCTGACCCTCCCCTGCTCATGCTGTCTCTCTCTCTCTCTCAGAAATAAATAAAAAACATTAAAAATTCTTTTAAAAAGTCAACTACTTAACCAACTGAGCCACCCAGGTGCCTCGATTATTAGCTATTATTGAATGCAATGTGATCCACAGGAAATAAAAAATGTAGCATATCCAAACTTCACCCAGAGACACCCATGCCTCTGAAACAAAGGAAATAAAATTAAGTCACTATTCCTGCCGAGCCCTAGCTTGATTTCCTTGGAGATTTTTGAATCCTCTGGAATGCAGCCCAATGAACAAAACTTTTGAATTAGCGGCTATTTTCATGGATGGTGCCAGATCTTATAATTACTGGAATCTATAACTATACACAGAATAAGGACTGTGTCCCATAAAGAAAAAGATAGGCAATCGTTTCCACCACACATAGCCAATATCGGATAATAAAATTAAACTTGGGATTAAAGTAAAAATTAACATTTTTTATCCTCCATCCTGCTTTGATACACCTAATTGTTATCCCTCATTTCATTTCCTTCCATTTTAGTGGAAGGATGGGTTATTCCCTGTTTTTTTCTCTCGAGAAAGTCTTTAATAGCTATGTCCTTCAGGTCTTCCTTTGGTTGATTGCGATAACTGCCAAAAATAATGGTGTTTTCCCATGGAAAGCTGGTCCCCTAAAAGAAATGGAAGGATAATAAAAGATGAAGCATGACCAATTTCTCCAATTCCACTATGATTCTGGTTGTTACTTATGCTCCAATAACTTTCCCATATTATAAATCCTGACAAAGAGAAGTCTTGTCAATTTCGGTTTTTGTTTTTTGAATTTTGGGGGGCGCAGAGAGGTGGTGTTTGGGCCTCAGAACGTGGCATAGGAGTTAAGTCAGCTTTGGATCAGAGGAACCAAGTAAACTGAATAGTTGAGTAGATGCTGGGACATTTTAGAAGTAATTCACAACCTTTCCATACCGATGTCTAAAGAGAATGAAAAAGCATCTATATAGAAAGAAACACAAATAATGGGGCATAAAATTTCCACACCCAAGTACAAGGGAACAAGACAGAACTGCAGATTACTCTGCACTGTTCACACAACCACAGAGAGCCTGGGCCATCCGATACTTTTTAAATACCTACCAACATTAAAATAAAACACAGGAAACTACTGCACTCATTTAAAAAAAAAGCAAACAAATCCATATAGGGACTTCAATCAGGATTCAACATTCGGCTGTTGTTCGGTTCCAGGGACCAAAGAAGAGGAAGTTGAATTTAAAATAAAGTGAAGAAGGGGCACCTGGGCAGCCCAGTCGGTTAAACGTCTGACTTTTGATTTCAGCTCAGGTCGTGATCTCGCATTTCGCGGGTTCAAGCCCCGTGTGAGGCTCTGCGCTGACAGCACCGCGCCTGCTTCAGATTCTCTGTCTCCTCTCTCTGCCCTTCCCCTGCTCTCTCTCCGCACGATCTCTCTACACAAGTTCAGACACGCACACGTATTCAGCTACACCCACATACATTTGCAAGTATGCATGCACACAGATGTGTTTTATATATATTCCCGCGATCACACACATGTGCCAGCCTTTAAAAGGAGAGAATACTACCGAGCAAGGGGAGAAATCAGAGTTGAGGCAGCCCTCCTTCCAGATCACTCTAGTCCCCTGCTCCTCAAAATGCGGTCCCTGGACCAGCAGCATCAGCGTCACGGGGTTTCACCCCAGATCTCCTGAATCAGAACGTAGCTTTTAAGCAGACTGCCCGGCGATCTGTATGCCCACATTACAGTCTGAGGACCGGGCCACCGGGCTCCGAAGCTGTTAGCCACACGTGTCGATTCAGTAATTGGGGTGGGATTAGTGAGGCTGACAAACTGCGTTTCTCGTTTTAATTAAAATTACAATTGAGAACATAAGACCCAATTCACTTGTGGGACTACTTTTGAGTTAAACACGTTCGGAACAATTCAGGCACACGAATCTTAAATGCAAATCAAGTATTTCTGATAAAAACTGAGCGTCCGAGCTGTGAAGCACTGGAAGTGTGAAATGCACACAGATTTCAAAGACTTCGAACGCCAACAATGTATGTGAAACGTGTCATTGATCATTTTTGTAAGGATGAGTTGAAAGGATGAAATTTCAGATACACTGCATTAATTTTCATATAATATTAAAATCCAGGTGCGTCTTTTACTTTTTAAAATGTGGCTACTAGCCGATTACAGCTCACATATTCCCCCTGGACAGTGGTGTTTTCGATCCCTGGTTTTTCTACTGTAAAATTACGGGTGCCCGGGGCCCAGTCCCAGAGACTCTGATGAACTTGGTCTGGGGCGGCCCCGGGCATTAGGACTTTTGAACTCTCCCTGGAGAGTCTACTGAGCTGCCAAGCTGTAGAACCATCGCGCTCGGTTAACACAGATCCATCCATCCCAGCTGGTAAACGATGGCCTCAGAAGGACCTGATATCTTTTGGGAGCTCAACAAAAATGCAGAGTTGGGAAAGCAATGCCCATTTCTTACCAAAAGAGTGAAAAAGGATCCCCACTGATGTCGTGTGGGCTGAAGGCTGGGTGACTGGGGTTTCCTCTCAACTTCAGGCAGAGTCCAACGCACCCAGATGAAAATCAATGTTTTCTCAGTTTCTCTAGAAACCCACTACCAGTTCTCCCAGGAAGTCTCTCCCGTCTCTGCTGCAGTGGCTTTCCGACTTGTGCACGTTTAGGACAATCTCCTGGCTAGTTTATGTTCAGAAGCAGATTGCTGGGCCCCAGCAAACGCACACGAGCTCTGTGCTAGGGTGACCCACCGACCGCCCTGGTTTGCCCGGGACGATCCCGGTTTTGGTTTTAGCGCGGAAGGTCCCGCAGCCCGGAAGCTGGTCGGTTCTGGGCAAACTGGGACACGTGACCACCCTACCCCAGGGAAGTGCACGTTTAAAGGAGCAGCCCAGGTGATGCCTGTGGAGCCCAGGTGAGCACAGTCGGAGAGCCACCGGAAACCCAGGTTCTTGAAGACTGGTCGGCCGGGTTCTTACTGAATGAACCAACCGCCCCAAGAAGGCAGCCGCCGAAGTTACACGAATACTCGGTTCAGCAAACAACAGATAGGGGGAATTGCTCTACTTCAACTAAACACATTAGGAAATTGTTTAAAACTATGTGGGGGGAAACAATTACCAAAGAAATCACCCTGACCGCCTTGAAGGGAACTCTTTCGTTGTCAGGAATTCAGCAGATCAGGGCTGGGGAGGCAGAGTAAACGCGTGGCATGAATTCAAGTCAATCTTGAGTTTGAATCATTGCTTCTGTCATTTGCTAGCTGTGCAACTTTAGGGAAGTTCCTTAACCTCTCTGTGCCTCAGTGCTTTCATGTGTAACAATGAAATGAATGATGTACCTTAACACTGAAGATTAGCCATAAAGAACAAGAAATCATGCATTGCATCAGACAAATCCCAGTTCCGGGGTGTTCTACAACATACCTGACCAGTGTTCCTCAACACTGTCAAGGTCATCAACACTAAGGGAAGCCTGAGAAACTGTCACAGCCAAGGAGAGACATGACGATTAACTGTACTGTGGCATCCTGGAAGGGATCCTGGAACAGAAAAAGAACATTAGGGTAAAAACGAATGAAATTGAAGTACAGAATGGATCTTAGTTAAGATTAATGTATCAGAATTGGTGTATTGCTTGTGACGAAGGTACCATACGGAGTTAAGATGTTAATAAGAGGGCCAACTGAGCGCAGGGTGTATGGGAACTCTGTATGTCTCTACAACTTTCCTGTAAATA
>NW_027529545.1:1033988-1037478 GCF_008692635.1 Crocuta crocuta
TTTTCCTGTAAATACGAAAATATTCTAAAATTGGAAGTTTATTACCAAAAAATGCCTAGCAGGGTGGTGCCCAGGCCAGAAACACACATTAATAATAGCCGTCGCGATTACCGTGAACTATATATGAGGAATCATATGAACAAGAAGGCCACCATCTTGATTCAACATTTTCAGAAGAAACTAGGAGCTGAAAAGTCTTGGGGATCGGGCTTGGGGGAAGGGAAGATGATGAAAGGGGAGATGAAGAAGCCACCGGCCACTGCGGATTTTGTCTCCAGCACACCTGTGCCTGTCACTTCTGCCATGCGACCCAGCTGGTTCTCTGTTCTGAGCCTGACCTCCTCTCCCCTTCTGCCTGTGTGTATGCATGCACGTGCATGCGCGCGCGCGCGCACACACACACACACAAGGCCCAAGCCCTTATCTGATTTCTCCTTTCTGTATCTACTGTACCCGGCACAGCACCTGACTTAGAGTAGAAATGTTATCTGTATTTACTGAGTGAAGGACACGATACCACTGACCGTTCAAAGGATGGAGGGAAAACACTCTGGACTAGAACCAGAATCCTTTTCATACATGTTTTCTCCTCCTAGCTTCCTGGTACCTCCCCCACTGCTCAAAAAATGAAAGCGCCCAAGCAAATAAACAGACACCACTCCATTGCCCACATAACCTCGCGTCGGGGGCTGGGGCGGGGAGGACATTTGGGACCAGATTTGCTGTTCCACGTGGTAGTTTGCATTTGCAACTACAGGTGACAGGCCCTAAACAGAAATCCCTTAGTGATAACTTGTACTAGATTGTACCTCATGTGTTCTATTTAATTTTAGCCTCACGCAAATTTTGTTAGATAAGAAGGGCGGGTGTTTTTAGCTCTGTTTGAGAGATGTAAACATTTTTGAAAAGGAAGGACGGAGGGGAGGAAAGTTGGACGTAGAAGGAGGGAGAAAGAGGAGGAAATGTAGGGTGGCCACAGCATTCATACAGTTCATTAATGGGCCACTGTCAAAAAATACCACGCTGGGCGGCTTCAACAACAGATACTTCTCTTCCCACAGCTCGGAAGGCTGGGAGTCTGAGGTCAAGGTGCCATCAGGGTGGCTGCCTTGCTGTGTCCTCATATAATGGAGAGAGCGAGCTCTGGTGTCTCTTCCTCTGATAAGGACCTCAGCCCATCAGATGAACACCCCACTCTTAGGGCTTCATTCAACTGTCAGTGCCTCCTCAAAGGCTCCATCTCCAAAAGGAGCTACATCTGAGGTTAAGGCTTCAACTTAAAAATTTGGTGGGGGGCACAACTGAGTCCATAGAAGGATGTTCTCTGACTGGGGGCAAGAGGGTTAACAGGGCGAGCAGGGAAGAACAATTAGTTGGACCAGAGGTCAGCAAACTAGGGCCTGCAGGCCTCAGTGGAAGGCCACCTTGATTTTGTGAATAAACTTTTACCAGTGCACAGCCACACCCAAGCTGGCCATATTGCCCAGGCGGCTTCCGCAAGGGGGCAGAGGTGAGTAGCTGCCACAGAGACTCGCACAGGAAGTCCCAAATATTTACTCTTCAGTCCTTCACGGAAGTATGCGGACTCCTGAGCTAGGCCTGTACGGGGCTGTGTGTTTTATCTGCAAAGCAACTCCCTGGGTTGGTATTCTTGCCACTTCACCGATGAGGCGGTGGAGCCTCTAAGACAGGACGTGACCGCCACGTTCATAGCCAGCAAGCCCGGAGGAGAACTCGAACATTCGGAAAGGTGCCCTTTCCAGGCCACTCCACCACAGGGTCTTGGGCTTTTCTTCTAGAGCTCAGAGTTGTGTGTGGATGTGGCTGCCAGGCTGTGGCACCTTTACTTTTATGAATAAAGGCCACCTTTAAGTCAGTAAATCAGGGGCACCTGGGTGGCTCAGTGGGCTAAGCGTCCAACTCTTGACTTCGGCTCAGGTCATGATCTCCGATCGTGGGATGAAGCCCCACATCAGGCCCCTTGCTGACAGAGCCTACTTGGGATTCTCTCTCTCTCTCTCTCTCTGCTCCTCCCCCACTCGCTCGTTCTCTCTTCCTCTCTCTCAAAATAAATAAACTTTAAAAAATCAGGAAATGTCCCATCGCACAATGGCTTCCTTGTCTGCCTCACAGACTGTTGTCACTCGGGTCCCAAAGTCCCACTGTCTCTGGTCACACCTCACTAGTTTTTGTTTATAGCTATTTTAGGGCCTCGGTTTCTTGAAATTTTACTTTGTTTTGGTTTGCTTTGTGCCAGGGCATGTGTTTCCTATGATTAGCATTTTCATAGAAAGCAGATCACTTGCATTAAGGGAACCTTGCAAATAATTATGTAGAGCTTGCGGAGTTTCCAGGGATAATTTGGGGACTGTTAGTCCTAAATGCAATGGCTGGTCCTTTGCATTGTTAGACATGGTGTTCCCTTTCCAGCCTCCGATACTGAACACAGGGTGTTTTCTTTATTGTATTTATTACAACTCGGGGTTCCTGCTTATAGAGGCATTTGTCAATAGAAAACAGTTCTTGGATCCTCTTTGAATTAGTAGAGACATTCCTCAAATGATTTGCACAAGAATCCAGAGCCTTTGCATTAGGCCTGTGGTGGAATTTAAGGCAGCAAAACTGCAATTGGGATTAACATCGCTATTGGCTAATGGGTCTCTTAGTAGGGCTTGGATTCTTGATCTTTCTGTCCATACAGAAAAATGATCTGCATGTAGATTCGTGCTGTGTTAGTATGTTAGCATCGTTTCCTCAGAGGAGCGCCCTCTTTCCCCCTTCCTGTGGCCCTAGGGGGGCTGTGAGTTACATCAGCCCGGCCCCAGCCAATCACATTGCCCCTTCTACCCTGAGACACTGCGGCTGGTCCAAGGGAAAGTGCGGGACCTGACAGGCGCTAATTCCCCAGAATGGTAAAGAAGGTGGGAGAGAGGCCATCAAACAAAGGAACACTGTGCTGAGAGAGGGAGGCGGGGCCCCCAGATCCAGCCCCTCTTGAGGTCTTACCTACCCCCTGGACTTCCTAGGGATGCAAACCAATAAATTCCTTTTTCTGCCTAACTAATCCAAGTTGGACTTCTCACCCAAAACCCAAATCTCACTGGTCTAATAACAGTTCCAGACTCTTGAGTGTCCTCAGAAATATGCATCGGCCCAACTCCCAGGGGGCACAGGGCACTGGGCAGTGGGGTCCAGGGGTCCCCCTCCTGGCCGCCATCTTAGAACTCCTGGGCCATCCCTCGGCCAGGCTGGAGGGCCTTAGAAACAGAGAGCTCTAGGACATGGGATGCCACGTCATTTCCTGGATGTGTGTGTGCCCTCTGTTATGCACACCAGTGCGTGCTGGACTTGCATTCCTGAATTCTCTAACTCCCTGCCCTTTGGCCCATCTTGGAGTAGAAGCAAGATGAAAGCCTCATGCTGGAACACTGACGGTATCAATCTGGGGGAGCAAAGAAGGCCACGGAGGATTAGTGGCTGGGGCCACAGA